>NW_022995199.1:0-121096 GCF_008704595.1 Diutina rugosa
CAGATGGCTGTTCGTAAATATCCCAACGCCGTAGGCATAATTGTCTGATGCTCCCATATGGGTTGCCACCCGGGCACGTGGCCAGCGCCCCCAACACATTCCCCACCACCGATGTGTCTCATACGCCATCACGGTGAAACGGTGCCTTAGTCATGTTTGGGGGATTGCCCGCTTGGGTAACTCGGCAGTGCAAACGCGCGCCAGCGCTGGCGCTTGGGGCGCTGATCCACGAAAATCTCAGCGCCCGTGTTGGAGGTGGAACCCAATGGAACCTCGTAGAAAAAAGAAGAGACAGCAGCAAACAAAGTGGCTTGCCAAGTGGTGGCAAAGGAGGCTGCACTGTAGGCATTACTTTTGCAGAGTTATACGTGGGGTTTCTCAGTACGTTGCAGAGGCAAACAATTGCCACGTTTGCTGGTTGATTTTCGGCACAGCCATGCCATTACCCCCTGGCTATATCTTGCTAAACAAAGCATTCCCCATGCCCAGTACTCCTGAGGCAATGAACCTAGTTTTTTCACTCTTATTTTTTTTTTTTTTACTTCCGATTCCCCTCCCATCCCTGCGTTAGTCGTACTTACTAGTTGACTGCATTCACCTTCTGGAATGTTCCTAGAACTTACGGGTCCAGATGCTGTTGTTGCCGTGGACATTCCACCGATACGAATGTAGGTATGTGCGTGGTACATGTTATTGTGTGCGACTGTGAGCTGACAATTACATTCTCCACCCGTGCCAATACGAAACTCTGCGACAACCACTTTAAGGAATAATTTGGTGGAAGGGACAGGCGTTCCAAGCTAGTGAGACAAAGTCAAGCGATACAGCTATTCAGAAAGAGTAGTTTACCCAATGAAGTTAGAAAACTAAGAACAACATTAACAAAGCTTTGTGTCTTCGCATGACTTTGTGAACCATCGAACGATGCTTCGATAACTATGCACTAAAATATACCATCACCAGCTCTTTACTTCTAAGATGACGGACCAACTTCCTCTAATCTTACGTCGTTGAAAACCTTTATCGCCTCCTCGATGGTCGGTGGAGGAATGCTGGTGGTCTGTAATCTCTCCTCGAATAGTTGCGTGCACTTTGCATTTGTCTCAGCCAAGGTTGTCTTAACATTTTGATCCATCTTGGCAAACCCCACTTCGATCGTACGAGCAATTTCTGGGTTGAACCCTTCGATCCCAGTGATCAAAGTCAAAAGCCGGCAAGAGAATTCAGCATCAGCCGCCTTGAGTTCTTGATCGATTTCAGGACGACGAGCATCGATTTTGCGATCATCCGAAATGGCCATTGTGGGATAAGCCTTTGGGTCAATCGACTCGGTCTTCTGAACGTATTCCCGTATCAACTTTGCCATCTCTTGGTCGACTCTAGCAATTTCCTCAGCTTTAAGTGTCATATTCGGTCCAGTTGACCCACTCGATTTGAGTATATGACTGAACGGAGCTTGCTTCTTAGCTAGCCAAACTCTCGACTGCTCCCAAGCTAACAATTCAGCATCGTTCACCATATCGATCAAAGTACGGCGATCATTCTCATCAACAACTCGTTGCAAAAGATTTTGGAATCTGGGAGATTCAACAACACAAGGCTGGAAATTAGGATTGTCTGGGGTCGTAGCGGTCATTTGAGCTTGAATATTGCCTCTTGAGTTGATCAAAAAGAAGGTATTTGCTAAAATTTATAATCACCCCACAATTTGTGCCCCACTTTTTCTTATCCATACCTTAATTAAAGCCTACAGGCAGATTATGAAAAGTACCTTACGAGGCATTGAGGATGATCACCAACGATGTGGTACAATGGCTACTGAGAGAGAAACTGGCATATATGCTGTAAAGATTGATTGTGAAAGAAAGGTGTCTCACTTGCAAAATTTATACCACCAAGAATTGCAAATGGATATTTCAACGATTGTCACACTATGACCACGTGCTGATTAAGCCCATAATAGCAAATCATATTCATTTTCATTGCGCTAATGGCATCGTTTTCTTGACCTCGTCTTCGTAGTACCAAACACGACGTGTAGTTGTCGATGTCGGTGCGGCGCGAAAAACTCACCGACACCGTGGCTATGAACCATGATCTCTTGGAGCCGGCAGCACTAAATAAAGCCGCCAGCGCCATCGAGGCTCAATATGCCCAATTGGCGGCTCCCTCGGATTTCGTCAACCTCATCGATGCCATCGACGACCACCTCGAACTCGTCGACGACGCCGCGGCCTCGTTTGTCTCTGTCCAGCTGAAAAGGCACCAGCAGGAGCTTCTGGGGGTCGAATACGCGCGTACCAAGCTCAATTACACCAAGCGTCAAACTCTGGCGCTCGCCGACAAGTTTGGCGCTGCCAGTGAGTTGGGGGGTGTGCTTACCATCAAGGTGAAAGCGCTCGACGACGAGATCACTAAAGTGAGCGAAAAACTCGAGTTTGTCGAGAAAGTCCAGCTTTTAAAGACTACCATCAACAAGGCTGCTTACGCCATCGACCATGGACTCTACGAACAGGGCGCTCATTGCATACTGGTGATTCTTAACCACGTTGACTCTCTGATCATTACCAGTGAATACGCCGAGGCAGTGGTACCGCTGACAGAGATTCCCGAACTTCCCAATGACGTCATTGAAAAGTGGACGAACCAACTCTGTGCGGTGTTCAAACAGCGCTTTGAAGCTGCTGCTGAGTCTCGTAACGTCACTGAACTCACAAAGAACTTTCAAATGTTCCCTTTGATTGGTTGTCACGACGTGGGGCTTACATGCTACTCCCAATTCATTTCTCGTATCATCACCGATACCCTGAAGACGCTCCTCCTGGTGGTGGACAACTCCCAAGCCGCTGAACGACCAGGAATGTACTCGCAAATCCTCATCAATTTCTTTGAAAGCATCAGTCAAATGTTGAGTCAACACGCAGCCTTGGTCAAAAAGTACTACGGCAATGCCATGCCTAAGGTGATTGCAAAGATCCAAGGGGAGATCGACGCCCAAATTGGTACCATCGCTGATACCTTTTACGATAATCGTCGCATTGATAAGTGTCTCTATGACGTCAAGGAGTACCGGTATCCCTTACTTTCCAAACGTCAAGAAGAGCTTAAAAGTGCAGGTGAGTACAGCACCATTGAACCGCAAATGGAATTGATCCCGCTAACCACGGTGGGCGACTTAGTGACTGAGTTTTCCACTATTTTTCACCACTGGTCGCTCTATTGTCGATTTGTTACCACAAAGTACTTGGATGGCGACACCGGGGTGTTGGACAAGTCTAATGTCACCAAGAAAATCAACACTAAGCTTCTACCAGCTTACGAAATTTTATACCAATACTTTTTTCGCCGGTCTCTCGAAAAAGCCATTACCATCGAAGAGCTCACACCGCTTGATCCGTTATTACAAGTTGATCCTCGCAACAAATTGGGGGACGAAACACCAATACAACAACCGGGCGACTTACCGGTATCTTCAGTGATAGAAGACGTTACCTTGGTGTTCAACACCACTATAAGGGGGTGCGTCAACTCGGCATTGACTTCTACGGGCAAGAAGTTCATTCTGTTCGTGACGCAAACGCTCAATGCTGACTATGTCAACGGCTTTTTCATCAAAAACCTCAACGATAATGGTCCTCGATACAATCAAGGGTTGTGTCTTGTGGAACCAGAGGCGCCCGAGGCCGGTGTCGCTGGTATAAGTCGTCTGGCAACCCCTGAACCGGCAATGGGATTCTTCAGAGGCGCCTCCACTGCATTGAACAGTGTGTACTCATCAACGGCTATGGCCGTCAACCAAGCCACTGCCGCCGCAAACCCCATGCACACTGTTACCGCTAACAACGTCAAGGTCTCAAATTTTATCACTTACCTCAATTCCCTTGCGATGGCGGAAGAATACCTACAAAAAGTTGTGAACAATATCATTGCTGAACTACCCAAGTATTATGCGCTGGCGAAAGAGGAGGAAATGATGCGCTTAGCTTTGAAGGACGACTTTATGGACCCGTTCACCACTACCGCTACCAAAATTATTGGTGACTCATTGGTCAACCTTTATAATCAATCTATCAAGCTGAGGCTATTGACGTTGGTCACCGAATTCTTACCTGAACAAGCACCTGATATTGAGGACGAGAATCTCAATGCCGTGAGATACCAACAATTCTCCATCGCCTGGTACGGTTTGATCAACCCCTACAGCCGCGTTTTGCATCGCAAGCTTATATTCGACAAGCTTCTCAGGTTATTGGTGGTCAATCTCTCCAACATTATCGAGAAGAAGCTTCTCAACAACTTGCGCAAATTCAAGATCAACGATCTTGGCGCCCTCAAATTGGAACGTGATATGTCTCATCTCATTAACCAAGTGTGCCGCGACAACTACTACTTACGGGATAAGTTTGTACGCGTCACTCAAATTGTGTTGTTGGTGGGCATGGATGATGACGAGTACCAAGAGTCAATTTCTCATATCAGTCAGGAAGGTGAGTTTGACGAGGAGTTAGGCATAAACTGGGTGTTGACGCCGCAGGAACGGAAGGAGTTACGGCAGTATCGCAAATGAAGATCTTTTATATTTCAAAATTACATAGTCGCAGTTCAACTGCAATCCTTAACTCAACAGTAATAGCATCATCACCAGGAGTATCTGAACAATGGGTTTTCCTTATCGGTGAAGTCGCCGAACTCGACGTTGTCCATCGCCTTGAACTTTTCGTACACTTCCGTGCCCACCAACTTCTCCTTCTTCCAGTTACGGTAGAGGTAAAGCGACCAAAGCGAAAGCATCCAGAACACCGAAAGCGACAGAGTCACCATCAACGTGGTCTTACCCGTGGGATAGTTAGGTTCTTCGTTGGTCAAGAAGGTTTGCGGGCCAATTAAATTACCGACACAATAGCCAAGCAAAGAGACCCCGTTCAAGGTGAGCTTCTTGGTGTGGCCAGCAGCGTTCAGCACCACACATGACAATACACAAGCACCGGGGAAAAGTAAGATGGGAGTGAACACGTAACCGGCGTACTTGACGGCGTTGTTGGGACCGTAGACGAACATGCACACCCCCATCAAGTAGAGGCCAGCCCCTAAAGTGCCGACAGTCATTCTCAGTTTGACAAGACGTTCAATGTAGGCCAACACCAACGAGCCGACAATCTGCATCGCCCCAAGAGGCATGTTCATCAAGATCTGGTGGCGGGAGTCGAAACCCATCCCCTTCATTAAAAGCACCGAGAAGTTCTGCAACCCACCGTTACCAATGTTGTTGCAGCAGCCAAACAAGAACATCAACCACGTCTGGGTGTCAAGCATGGCCTCCTTGAACTGGCTCCACTTCCATTGAGGGTTACCGAACCCTTGTTGGTTATCACGAATACGTTCCACCACCATTGCTTTCTCTCTTTCGTTCAAGAACCAGGCATTGGCGGGAGTGTCAGGCATAAAGAAGTAGTAAAAGATACCGAAGGCAATGGTGATGGGACCCATGGTAATGAAACACACTTGCCACGCGGGAAGAGCGTAAGTGTCTTGATGGATAAACAAACCGTACGCAAATGAATTACCAAGGATGTTACCCAACCCCATCATACAGTAGAAAAACGTCGTCCGAGAAAGTTGTTCCTCTTTGCGGTAGTATTGACCAACAACAAAAAGCAATCCAGGAAGCACCGCCAGCTCAAACATCCCCAAAGCCGTACGCCATACGATGAACAGAGCGTAGTTGGGAATTGCTTCCAAGGTAAGCACGATCCCCCATAAACAGATGAATACCGCAAGTGCTTTAGACAAGGGGAATCTCTGGAGACAGCGAGAAGTGACAAAAGCAAACACCAAGTAGCCCAAGTAAAATGACGAGGCCACCCACGGGTACATGTCGCCTGTCATTCCCAAGGCCTCACGGAAGTTAAGCATCAACGCCGCCGTGGTCGTGGTTTTGTCCATGTATTGCAAAATGATCACGGCGATCATAAACGGCTGGATGCACAAGTCGATCTTGCGAAGGAGCTTGCGGTCTTCTTCCTTGGTAAATTCGATGTGGCCGGTCTGCTGAGCAAGCTCAAACGCCTGGTCGGCGACGACTTTTTCCCCCGTGATCGGCGACTGGAAGGTAGTGAGCTGGGGAGGGTCTTCGTCGACAGAATTCACGTCGATGGCAGCATTGTGCTTTTCATTACTGGATGGAGTGGGTGAGGCAAACGAGGCTGTCATTCAAAGAAGATTGACAATGCCATGTGCTCCATGGTTCAATGGGATTTATAAACCATCGACGATGGGGAGTGGAGCATGTTATCGACAGGTACGATAATGCACACGGAATTGGCTACCATTTTCCGCGAAGAGCTACGTCGGGGTGCGTGGGCCTGCAGGTAGTGCTCAGCCGTGTACCCCACCCATAATTGGACTACAATGAGGAATAACTACTTAAAGGACATTGTTAATTAATTATAAAATGTATAAAAGCTTGATTATAGTATATTAGGTATTGCATCTGATGATTTGGCGTTCATGTTTGGCCACTGGAGCTGCTCGGGGATGCCCGAAGTCAACCTCGGAGTGTGGGGTAGACGCTTGACAAGTCCATGCGGGAAGGAATTACTCTCCCAATTAAATCGAACCCCGACGCAGATAGCCCGACGATTCCAACCAACAAAAGGTGGGGAAGGTGACGTTCATAACGCCCCGATAAGCCAGCACGTACAGCTTAAGGCATGCGGAGGCGAGACCGTTGCTTCTCCGCTAAGCGTTTTGTTCAGGTGGCAGCGATGGCTTCGGAAGCATGTACCGCAGGCACCGATTATGCCACTCCCATGATAGCATGGGGCCCGCTGGCCCACCGGACGCACGGCTCTTCTCGTGGAGATTTGGCCTTATCAGCACGATCGACGTCAGCAGCACTCCTACAAGTGAAGTTCAAGACTGAAAGTGATTTTCTCATTATCGTCGTTCGTAAGTCATTAAATGGAGTATACAAGAGTTTTAGTGGCGGCTACGCTTGGACGGAGGCGACCGCATTTCAGAAGCGGGGCGTTTCTTGTCGTTGGTCGCTTCCTGCTCTGGCTTCTCGTCTGGCTTCTCCACCGGCTTCTCGGCCCGGATTCTCATACGCGGGGTGATGTTGTCAAACTTAGGGTGGCCAAACTCGCACTCGGGACCCTTGGGACAGAAACCGGTTAAATACAACGGACACATCACTTTTCGGACGTGGCGCTTAGTACATTCAGGCCCATCGGGACAGAAACCACGGTTATAGCTCATACACTCAGCAATCTTAAGTTGAGGGTCAATGTGCAAGTATAAACATTCAGGAGTTTGCGTACAGAACCCGTTCTTCAGGTAGAAAAGACATTCGGGCATTTTTCGGAGATTGTACTCGTGCAAGAACTCACAGTGGTCGTTCTTTTTACAGAGACCCCGCAACCAGTGCTTGCACACGATCTTGTTCAGATACATTTGCGGGACGTGTTTATGAGGGCAATTGACGCCGTTGGGGCACAGCAGCGGGCCCTTTTGCGGGATGAAGAACTGGCATATGGGGCGGTCGGGGTCGAGGCCGAGCCCGTATTCTTTGCGTAAAAACGGTTCAAATTTTAATCGCTTCCCCTTGGGATTGGGGTGTATCACCGGGTTGTATTGGAGCATAGTTGGTGATAATTAAATTGTTAGCTAAGTTTGATCGATGAATGTCGAAAAATACCTTTGTCGATAACTGTGTGCAGGACGGTTATCGATGAGAGTCGAAAAACTTCCCTGTGGCTACCTGCAGGACGCATGATTGGTGATGGGTGGAGTTAGCCGGCGCATGTCCTTCCGACGGAGACTACGACGTCATCGCGAGTGTTACCCCGAGAAAATGACGGACGTCAAAAAAGTATACGGTCTCGGGTGGCTCGTGGCACGGCTTAGTAAACGGCAAATGCAAGCAGTTGGCAGTGTGAGTATTGCTTACGTGATTGGCGGCAATCCGCCACGTTCTCGGTTCTTGCGGACTGCCATTAGTAAAATGTCAACCATCCAGAGGAAGCCGAGGGTGGCTCAATGTGTCCTGCACATAGCCGGAGGGAGTCGTGATTACCGCCATCATCGCCTACGCTTCCGCGTGATAGCCCCACGAAGCAATTGTCGACAACTCCGCCATGGTGAAAGACACGAAGTACTACGATCTCCTTGGCGTCGAAGTTACCGCCACCGACGTCGAGCTCAAAAAGGCCTACCGTAAGCAGGCGATCCGGTTGCACCCGGACAAGAACCCCAACGACCCCCATGCGCTGGAAAAGTTCCAGGAATTGGGCGAGGCCTACAACGTGTTGAAGGACCCGCAACAGCGTAAGTTGTACGACGAATTGGGTGAGGATGGCATGAAGGAGACCGCCCAGGCGGGGCAGGCCGACATTGACCCGGCGGAGATGTTCACCGCCATCTTCGGCGGCGACCTGTTCAAGTCGTGGATCGGCGAGTTGCTGATGTTTAAGGACATGAGCAAGACCGCCGACATCATGGAGGAGCTGGAAGAGCCGGGACAGGCGGCCGACGGCGCCGACGGCACCCACGTCCAGGTGCACGGCCACGACAACAAGGTGGGGCTGAAGATCGGCCACAGCGGCACTCTTACCAGCGAGGAAATCAACAAGAAGAAGAAGCAGAAGATTTCTAAGGAGCAGCGGGAGAAGATGTACGCGTTGCACGAAGAGATGCGCAAGGAGAAGCAGAAACGGGTGGAGACGCTCGCCGCCGAGCTCGACCAGCGCCTTACAAAGTACTTGGACGCACAGAAGGCGGGCGGTCCCGCCGTCACCGAATACGTCCAGAAGTTAGACCTCGAATTACAGGAGATGAAGGAGGAGTCGTTCGGGCTCCAGTTCCTCCACTTGATCGGGTACGTCTACACCAACAAGGCCCACGACAACATCCACTCGATGAAGACGTTTGGGGTGCTGAAGCTCTACTCGTCGGTTAAGACCAAGACCAACACCGTCAAGAACGGGCTCTCGATCCTCAAGACGGCGTTGAACGCCCAGGCGGCCCTCGAAGAGATGGTGAAGGAGCAAGAACAGATCGAGTTGGCGCAACAACAAGGCATAGAGTTGTCGGACGAAGTGCGCTACCACCAGATGGAGATGGAACGCAACATCATGGGCAAGTTCTTGGCGACGGCTTGGGCGCTGTCGAAGTTCGAGGTCACCGACGTTCTCAACAAGGTGTGTGACGTCGTCCTCCAAAACAAACACTTGTCGCGGAAAGAGCGGTTGGCCAAGGCCAACGCCTTGTTGTGGTTGGGTAAGCACTTGAGTAAAGTGCAACGGACGCCCGAAGAAGAAGAGGAGGCGCGGATCTTCGAGGAGATGGTCGCCGACGCCACCGCGAAGAAGCAAAAGCGGCTGAAGAAGTTCTCCGCCGCCGACTTGTCCCAATTTGTCGACGAAGAAGCCAAGGCCGAGGGGGTTTAATTACGTGTTAATGAATAAAATATCCCGTTTTGTCGGATAGTTCGAGAAATTTTCCACTGGACTGACGGATTTGCACACCCACCGCCATCAGCGACTCGCGGACTGAGTCCTGCACACAGCCGAGGAAAAAAGTGCGGGCTGATTTATCTCCGCCTCCACCACCCTCCAAGTCCTTCGCCCCTTTAATTCACCCCCTAACCACCACCATGCCCGGCAAAAGAGAGGTATTGACGTTGTACAGAGATCTTCTCCACCACGCCTACAAGTTTGACAACTACAATTTCCGCTCGTACGCGGTGCGCCGTGTCAACGACGCCTTCCGCGCCAACAAGGCCCTCAACGGCGAAGCGGTGGTCGCCGCCTACAACGACGGCATCGACAACTTGGCGATGTTGAAGCGCCAGGCGGCGGTGTCGCAGATGTACACCTTCGACCAGTTGGTCGTGGAACCCCGCAAGCACCACGCCTAGGGGAGTCCCCTATAACTTTGAGCTAGCGCCACAGCTAGCTCAAAAGCTCAGCGGCGCTTCGTCCCGCGTGTATGTATTTAATGGACGGTATTGAAATGAGTTTTAAGTATCTAGGCAGCAGTAGTCTAGCCTCCATATTTTAAGATTTGTCATCATAAAGGATGACTAGGAATTCGAAACTCTCCGAACGCATCAAAGAGATCAGACGTTGTAAATTGAGTAGCTTCAACGTCAGATATCAAGATATTGTTAAGTCATTTGCATCCATCATTTGACATTATAGGCTATGGCTGATTGATTACTATATTCCCCCGTTACGAGCCCTACCCTCAGCTTTGTGACAAATCGATGACAAACGGCCACAAGTTTAGCCACCAGTTTAGCCACCATTATCACCGATGTTACGCCTGATAAAACACTTAGTCGACGCTTCCTGGATCCCCGAGGGCGTCGGTGCCCACGTCTACCGCTCAATCGGCATGCGGACGCTGAAGATGTTCAACCCGTTCCTTGCGTGTGACCACATCGTTCAGCCGTCCTCCGCCAAAGGCGGGTTCCCCTGGCACCCTCATGCTGGCATGGAAACGATTACTTACATGCTCAGCGGAGGTATGGCTCACGAAGATTTCACGGGGTCCCAGGGATTGCTCTTCCCCGGTGACCTCCAGTTTATGACTGCGGGGAGAGGCATTGTCCATGCCGAGATGCCGGTGAATCTCGATAACCAAACGGTCAAAGGTATTCAATTATGGGTTGATTTACCTCAAGACCTTAAGGATATTGATCCTGAATACCGCGATCTCAGAGCCTGGGAATACCCTACTGCCACCAGTGAAGACGGTCAAATACAGGTTAAAATCATCAGTGGTCGAGCTTTGGGCATCGAGCACCGTCGTCCGTTAGTGAAAATACCACTTGATTATTACCATTATACCGTACAACCTCAGGCGAAGTTCTCTCAAGAAGTTGACCCTGAGTGGAGTTACTTCTTATACAATTTCAGTGATGGCACCATTGATATTGAATCACAGACGATAAAGCCTCACACCAACGTATTTTTTAACGATGGTGGCGACGTCATTGAGGGTACTAATAACGGTAACGAACCAGTGGAGTTTGTCTTAGTCGGTGGACCTAAATTGAACCAGAAAGTGCTTCATTACGGCACATTTATCGGCACTTCCAACGCTTATATTACTGAGAAAGTGGCTGACTTTGAAAACAAAGATAACGCGTTTGCCCCGCTCCACCACTGGCGAAGTGCTTTCAGTGACGGGGTGCCCCCGCAATTCATCGCTGACCAAGTGGCTGCGCGCCAGCAGCGGATGCCCGTCCTGCAGACAGCCGAGGCACGATAACGCTGGAGATTAGTAAGTATGTATATTGCTAACCACCGCCACCCACCAAATAACCATGACAAAACCCGCGCCTTCCCGGCGCCCGTGGCGTCTACGCTTCCTCTACTTCGCCGTGTGGCTCGTGGCGTTGGTCACCCTCGCCAGCTACCGCTACCGGCTCGCCACCGGGCCGGCTCCAGCCGTTCCCCTCGATCCGATCCGAGAACTCGACCCTTACCAGGCATTACTGCTTCACCTTGAGTCCGATCCATTGCGTGATGGTCTCGGGAAACCGACAATTAATCCTGACCCGAAACATGTGGCTCGCGGCCGCCAGGCAATGGTCGCCTGTGATGTTCCCCTCTGTTCGACTATGGGCAAAGATATCCTTCGTCAGGGAGGTAACGCTGCCGACGCTGCTATTACTGTTGCCTTGTGTATTGGCTCAGTCAATTCTCATTCACTGGGGATTGGTGGTGGCGGGTTTATCCTTTCCAAGAACGGTGACGATGTGATTTCCATTGATGCTCGGGAAGCTGCCCCTAAAGCTGCTTCTAAGCACATGTACGATGAGTTCCCTCTTTACAGTATCATCGGGGGACGAGCAGTGGCCGTCCCTGGTGAATTGAAGGGGCTCTGGAACCTCTACCAACACCACTCGTCGGGTAACCTTACCTGGAAACAGCTCTTTGAACCGGTGATTAAGCTCAATCGGGAAGGATGGCCATGCTCGGTGTTGTTTGAGCTTATCCTCCAAGTTGAGAACGAACAGGTGTTTCTGCTTGCCCCTCAATTGAAGGAAGGGTGGGACTTTATCTTCCGCGACGATGGCTCGATGTTACATCGTGACGACTGGATCAAACGTCCTAACTATGCTGACACGCTTGAGAAGATTGCTGAAAGTGGATCTGCTGATATCTTTTACGATCCTGATGGTGAACTCGTCAAGGGTATGGTGGCGCTGGCTAAGCGTCTGGGGGGGCTTATCGTGGCTCAAGACTTTGCCAACTACGACGTTGTGGTCGAAAAGCCTATTTCCACCGTCATTAACTTCCCTCAAGGCCTGAAAACCGTGTACACAGCTCGAGGTGTATCACTGGGTTTAGCGATGATTGCTGGACTTAAGTTCTTCACACGAGTTTTCAAAAATGATGGTCCGCTGTTATATCTCCACAAACTCATCGAGTCGTTCAAGTGGCTTGCTGCCATCAGAACCCGTTTTGGCGACACCGAAGACGTCTACAAAGAGAAACTCATCAAAAACTATACCCTGGACGCTTGGATCGACTCGGTGTTTGCCGAAAACAAATACAGCGACGACCACACTTTTGACTGGTCTTCTTATGGACCCGAATATGAGATGGCCCTGCTGATGGGTACGGCCCATTTTTCAGTGGTCGACAAACATAACAATTCCGTGGCAATGACCACCACCGTCAATCTCTTATTCGGGAGTTTGGTCTACGACAACCGTACCGGGATCATCCTCAACAACGAGATGGATGACTTCTCCATGCCTCAACGCCCCAACTCGTTCAATTTGACTCCTTCAGTGCACAACTTCATTCGGCCCCATAAACGTCCCTTGTCCCTGACGTCGCCTACTATCATCGTTGATAAACATGGACGTCCCGAGATGGTTATCGGCTGTGCCGGCGGGCTGCGTATCCCCACTGCGGTGCTTCAAGCCATCATCGGAGTGTATTTCTACAATTATACCATGCTTGAGGCGATTGCCTATCCCCGTCTTCACCACCAGTTGATCCCTGAAGCGGTGATGGTGGAGAATCGAACCGTGCTCAACGAGCTTTATCCAAAGGCTGAAGCCGCCTTGCGTAAGCGCAATCACACCATTCTTGAGCTGGGGACTCTTAGTGCCATGAACGGGATCAGATGGCTGGAAGAGGATCAACAATACCATGGCGTCAGTGACTTCTGGCGCAAGATGGGCCGCGCCGACGGCTACTAGACATATACGTACAGTTACCTTAAATTCAATGAGATACGACTATTCTTACTTCGCAACTTCATCGAATCAAGCGATTGAAAAATGATGTCTTTGACTAACTACTGTCCTAAATAAAACCCTAAATACTCCATAGAAAAGATATTCCATCAATAATATACCACCAAACCCATACGGATAAAATTATGCCCATCACCCTCTTTACCAAGTACAGTCACCGCCGGGGCCAGTACATCAGGAAGGAAGTGTCGGGATAATGTTCAAAGCGACACGGGAAACATGGGCATTCGAAGGCCTCGCCGAAGCAGAGCACGGCGAACGAGGGAGGCTTCATATCCCCAATGTGCAAGGAGAAGCAGGCAAACCAATCTTGGGTGACGGACACACAAATCATCGAAAAGTTATCCGCGTAGTAAAGTTTCAATTGCTGCGGTCTCAAAGCGTATATCATGCTGTACAAAAGGTGGTTAAAGAGGAAGCAGTTTTCCAATACCACGAGCTCTTTGTCAGTGACCATGATAGACTGTAACCGTAAATGGAATTGCACAGGGTCCTGAGGGACGACTTGAATTCCGTTGGCCCAGTAACGCTCACCCGTCCATTGGGCGTGCTCTGTCACCACCGTGGTGGGAAAGTTCAGCTCAAGCCACGCCACCTTCGCCGCCAGAACGTCCATTGCAAACGGCACAAGACTCATCGTAGACGGCGCCAGTTCAGTAGCGACCATTGGTAATGATGTTGAACAAAAGATATTTCATTCGTCGATTGAGGGGCAACTTTTATACGAAGCCATGGTAGCCGTATGGCTGACATCATGTACGTCGTATTTCCCGTGGTCGCACTCCGTATAGACAAACCTATACGCCACTATATGGATACAGGGCAATTCTCTTTTAAGGTGACGCTTACAATGAGTTCCCCTAGAAGTCATATATTATTTGAACAGTTTGCATTCATGATATTGGTACTTTTTAAACTATCATTTACTTTTATTTTGGGATAGTTCGTCATCTTCATCTAGTCGTGCTCTTGTGCGATGTTCATGGAAAAGTCCGATCTCTATAACCATTTGAATCGAAAGCACCCTTAAATGTTTGATAAACATCACGAATGAAGTCCGGCACGAAGCTGCAAAAGTCCATCGTTGAGCAATAGTCTTCATACTATGATTGTAATATACTGGTAGATCATTTTGGGTTGGCATTATTTGATTAATCTTTTCCCAATTCTAGAGAAAACAAAGCTGATCTATATCAATGACGTTGAGGTATTTTGTATTCGATTATCAAAATGTCGCTGTCTGTAATCACCGGTCCGAATTTTCGGCCCGGGACTATGTTACTAATGATGACAAAAGCCACTCTGCCACACCCTCACCGATAAGCGTTTTGCTCGGCACACTACTCATGAGGGGAAAATATATCTATGGCGCCGTCCGCCACTTGTCCCGCATGACTTACTCCGAGTTCAAAGCCCTGGTGGCCCACCGCCCCGAGTTCGACCCCACCGCCACCTTTGGCCTCACCAAAGTGCCCAACCCGCAATGGAAGCTAGGCCAAGGCGCTAATAGCGATGAGTGGAAACGGCACAAAAAAGTGGAGCTTGATCCTGCGGAAAGAGCCGGTCCCGAAAACTACAAGACGTTGATCTCCGGTGTGGTGCCGCGGCCGATTGCGTTTGTGTCATCGGTGTCTCCTGATGGCATCGCCAACTTGGCTCCCATCTCCTACTTTAATTTGGCCAATAATGACCCGCCGATCGTCACGTTAGGGTTCTCGCAAAACCAGGGGAAGGCTAAAGATACCGTCAACAACATCTTGGCTACAGAAGAGTGTACCATCAATATCATCAGTGAGTGGTGGGTAGAGGCAGCCAACATGGCGGCGTTGGACTGCCCTCCCGAAGTGGACGAGTGGAAATACTGTGGGCTCACTCCCGAGAAGCTGACAGTGGTGAAGCCGGCTCACGTCGCCGAGCTGGCGTATTCGATGGAGTGTAAGCTTGTTGCCAGCCACGAGTGGAAGCTGAAGCGCACGGGCAAGCCGCTGGGGAACACGTTGCTTTTAGAAGTGATAAGATTCCACATTCGTTCCGACGTGTTGAATGATGGTAATGTCGTCGATATCAATAAGCTTAAACCGGTGAGTCGTTTAGGTGGGATCACTTACGGCCGCACTACTTTGGGCTACGAATTGCCCAAACCCCTCAACGATAACTTGGAGGACTACCAATAGATTCCAATAAATTTCAATAGATTCCTTCATTAGAATAGACGCCTAGAGCCCTAAATATACACAACTTTCAAGCATATTAGCTTACATCATGATGCCTAAGTTATACCCGGAAGGGGTTGGCAACCTTTCTGCGCTCGACCTCGCCCTTACGCGTGTCCATCATGTGTTCCCAGTCCACCGGGTTCATTTGGTCACCAGCCCCGCCCCGGCTCCGGGCGAAAATCACGCCCAAGTCGTTGGCAGCCGTCAGCAAGTAGTAGTGGTTGCCGTCACCTAAGGAAATGATCGTGGCACGCACAATATCACCGGGACGAAACAGCTCCACCACCTTCACCTTATCCCGGTCAGTACTACGAATATCCTGGCTTCTGATGACGCCACGATACAGCTCACCAAGGTCTCTCAGAGTGGCGCCAAACGCCGCACTCAGCGCCACCGCTTGGAGCAGCAGCAACGGCTGGGCGCCAGCCCCCGGAGGTACGCTATCCAGAGCAATCAATCCGTTAGCGCCAATGCCGCCGTCGCTGAGCATGTTGGTGCTGTCGCGGGTGCTCACCAACTCACACCACGCCTGTTTCGCCAGCGTCCGTGTTATCCGCACAATCACCACATCGCCTTCCTTGGGTAAGATCGTCTTGACCACCCCGGCTTGCTCTCGAGTCAGGAGCACCAGGATTTCGCGTCCTTCAGTCTTCATGTCCCCACACTTGGTGGCGACAATCATCGGCACATCCACCCCTTGACGCAGCACTGTAGTTACCGTGGCCCCAGGACCAGCAGTGAATGTTATTATCTCATCCCCTTCCTGTTTTATTTGCGGCGCTAGGTATTGGCCGGGAACAACTTTCATGGGTTAATGGACGTAGTATGCGTGCGATGGCATTGTGCGGCTCACGATGAAGGCATGGATCGAACAAGTGACGGAATTCGTGACGACATCGGTAGTATCGGAAATTGCGTAAATGAGAATATCGGAAAAATTTCTAATGGGAAATAAACACCGTGATGAGATCACACCAATCTGTAAAATGCAACCCTTTCAGCCAGAGATGAGCTTTCACATTAGTTGAACTTCATTCAAGTGTCTACACCATGTATCGATGACTAATAGGCTCGTACTTGGCGTCGCGTGGCACCGATAAGCTACGGAATCATTTACTAATCGAGAACACTCGTATTGTCCCCTGCTCTAACCGAAGCCCGCTCGGCAACTCGCGGGAAGCGCCTTTTGTTCATGGACGCGGAATAATTTCGGACCCGCGATGAGATCTGCCGCCAGTTGCCGAGACGCGCTCAGCCTCGCAAACGGTGTACACCCTTATAGTGCTGATTAGCTCTAATGGACTCGTTTACCTACAAATGTGTCCGTCAAAATTGGGGATAATTAAAGCCATCTCGTATTTGGTGTCTAATTGCGTTATCCTGTCCGTTAGCCATTTCTTTTTCGCCAGGTGGGGCTTTCTTTGGGAAGGGGCTACGGCTGGCACCCCGACGCTAGCCGAGAAATCTACGCGTGCGGCAGCACCCTGCTTGTCACATTTGCAGCAATAAAATGGCATCGACCCCCCGACTAAATTCCCCAAAACTATGAGTGACAAGGACGAGAAGGCGTCGGTGTGTGACAAGGAGCTCTCGGTGCTGTCGTCGAACGACTCGCTGGGGCTTGAACCCGTACCCTTAACTTCAGCAAACTACGAAAGAAGCGATCAACCCGAACGCTCTCGGCGGCGGAGCCTGTTACGAAGCTCGTTTGACCTGATACGCGGTCGCCGGGAGTCGTTGGGAGCGTACCTGGTCAAAGACATCTACGGGGACCTCGATGACGCCGCCATCGCCGTGAGACGGGCGGCCTCGAGAAATACCATTTTGCTGGAGTTGATCCAAAGAAACCAGGAATTAGAAGACGATGAAGCTGTAAGCGATGGCGACTACGAGTCAATTAAGGAAGACGCCGCTGATTTGGAGAAAATCCCCACCGGTCCCGTCCAAGAAACCACCATTAATATCAAGCAACAAGGTGGAGAATTTGTCGACGTTGACCCTGAATTGATCACTTGGGACAGTGTTGACGACCCTCGTAACCCTGCCAACTGGTCGTTGACTAAAAAATGGATCATGATTTTGTTTGTGTCGCTTTATGCCTTGGTGGCCCCAATGACGTCCTCAATGCTTTCGCCAGCGATGGACGATATCGCCAACGAGTTCCACATTACTAACCCTGTGGTGAAGCTGATGGTGGTGTCGATTCAGATTCTTGCATGGGCCATTGGTCCCTTAATTATTGCTCCGCTTTCTGAGCATGATAGCATCGGGCGCAAAATTGTGCTCGATGTCCTGGTCTGGATGAACTTCTTCTTCAACCTTGGGTGTGCCTTCTCTCATACCACGGCCCAAATGATGGTTTTCCGGTTCATTGGTGGTCTCTTTGGCTGTGTGCCCATGAACGTGTGTGCCGGGGTCATTGCCGATATGTGTATGAAGAGTGACCTGCCCAAAGCTCGGCCGTTGAATGTCAATATCGCGTTGGCCGGTTACTCGTTGGCGCCGCTTTTGGGACCGGTGATTGCTCCTTTAATCAGTGGCTTCATCGTCAACCTGGGGTTATCGTGGCGGTGGACATTTTACGTGCTCTGCATGTTCAATGGGTTTGTGGGCGTGGTGGCCACGATCTTCTTCCGGGAAACTTACGCTCCCACGTTGCTTAAGCGTAAAGCTCAGCGCCTCCGCAAATCTACTGGCAACCAAAACTTACACACCATCTACGAATTGACCGATGGTGAAACGTTCTGGGGTAAGATGTGGATGACGATGACGCGCCCCCTCATGTTGTTGTTTACCCACCCCATGATTGTGTCGCTTGGCCTGCTTATGGCGTTCACGTACGGGTTCATGTATCTTTTGATCACGGCCTTCCCCTCGATTTTCCACAAGACCTACGGCTACAACGCCGCCATCACCGGCCTCATGTACTTGCCGATGGGCGTCGGCTTCTTGCTCGCGGTGTTTGTGTGGACCTATCTCATTGGGCGTACGTATAACCACTTGGTGGCCAAAAATAACGGCGTCGCTAAGCCCGAGTTCCGCCTTCCCATGTTGATTGTGTCGTCGTTTTTCATCCCCGTGGGCCTCATCTGGTTCGGGTGGTCGGCGCAAAAGAAGCTCCACTGGATCATGCCCGGTATTGGGCTGGGGCTCTTTGCCTTTGGCCTTGTCTGTGTGTTCCAGCTGAGTCAGCTGTACTTCATCGACATGTCGATTCACAAAACCACCAACGAGCAAGGTACTGAGGTCATCATCAACTTCAGTGCGCTGTCGGTGGCGGCAGCGGCGATGTTCCGTTCCATCTTTGGCTTTACGTTCCCGTTGTTCGCGCCTAAGATGTACCAAGCAATGGGTTATGGCTGGGCCAACACCATGAGCGGGTTCATCGCGTTGTTGTTGATTGGGTGGCCCGTCATGTGTTACAAGTACGGGGAGAGAATCCGAGTGCTGGCGATGAAGCGGATCGAGCGCAAGCAGTTGGAGCGCGACAGAAAGAACTTGGAAAAACTCAAGCAGGATCTTGTGTAGTTGCATAGTTTATCAGCATTTAAGCATTAATAGTATATCAAATTAATCAAACCATTGTTGTCAAGAATGTGCCATGACAGCATCTCCTTTTTAGTTTGCGTTACTAGAGAGATTGAAGTGTCTTAGATTGAGTTTTATCGCAACAGAATAGTTCACGACTATTAAGGATTGTATTCAACTATGCTTCGTGGACAAAGTGTTGCAAGGAAACCCCTCAATATGAACAAGCGTACATCAACTCTATCCTCAATGCTCATTTACCCACTCTCTCGCTCACAGTCAAGCATTGTATTTCATTTCGTCGTCTCAAGCTAGTCGTATGGTTTTCCCAACATATTGAGTGGTATGGGTGACTCATTCTGTCAACGGCTTGCGGTTTAGCCATATTTCAAGCTCACTTTTGTTGCCCAGCTCAGCCACAGTTACTTGGCTAAGACTGCCGCACCAAACTGTGTGCGACTAACACTATGGGGTTCAATCCGACGGCATTGTTACCACTTCCCACAAGCATCACCGACCTCCCCAATCCTCAGTTGGAAGAGCTCTTGGCCAACCCTGAGTTGGTGAAAGGCTACGTACAACTGTCGGATAGTTTCCAGCAATACCTTGACCAGTACGCGACCACGATTGCCGCCGACAACACCAAGTTGCAACAGATCAAGCAACTTATCGAACAATACGACCACGTGGGACAATCAATCAGGGAGAAATTGGCCGAACTACAACGGCTCAACCTGGAGTTCTCCAGTCTCCAGGTGATCCAGTACCAATTGTTGGTGCGCTACTCTAATGAGCTGTTAGTCAAGAAATACGGCGACTTAGTTGAGTCACTTGATCGCCAGCTGCGTCAATTGGTTTCCGAAACCAGTGACGAACTTGACCCGAAATTCCTTGCTGAGTTTAGGCAGGCTCGAAAGCAATACCACCTTCACCGGGAGCGGTGGGCACGGTGTCAGGAGGATCGCGTGCTGGGGAGCATTGCGTGATACAAGCGCAAGTGTTCGTGGCGCTTCCCCTCATCTATACACAATAGTATGGCGTCAAGTGTTTGCTCTGGCATGCTCTATTCGCTTCAGTTAAGGTTGTTTGCCATGGCTAACGGGGCCCGTGACCACATTCTAAAGTCGAGTGCTACTTGGCAACTAGCAACGGCGAAACGCTGGCGATTTTTTAAGCAAGATTTAACCGGCCCAACGGCTGCTGATCGGGCCGACAATACGATGTGAGACATCCGTTGAAGATCAATACAACGAGGCGTCCCAAAGGATTTAAGTGTTTATTTGATTTAAGTATTTATTTGGCGGTGGATATGCCTTCTACCTACTTGAATTTAGTGGCCATTTCCACGGCGGCGGCACCCCAGTCCTCCCCGTGGTTGTGCATCTTGCCTTCGATCAACCCAGCCCGGGCCTCGGCTTGCTCCTCAGTCAAGCACGTCAACACGCCGAAAATGACGGGGATGTCCAACTCGAAGTTGAGCTTCATCAACTGGTGGGTGGTGGAGTCGCAGATGTACTCAAAGTGCATGGTGGAGCCCTTGATCAACACGCCGATGGGGATCACCGCGTCCAACGGGGTGCCCTTGCGTTGCTGCTGTTCCTTAAACAACTTGGTACCGTAGGGCAACTCAAACGACCCCGGCACCAGTTCCACGACGATGTTTTCTTCCTTAACCCCCAATTGCTTGAGACGGTCGACGGCACCCTGGACGAGAGCGTCGATGATCTTCTTGTTCCAGCGAGCGTGCAAGATGCCCACGCGAAGCTTAGAGCCGTCGTATTGCTGATCGAGTTCGCCCAATCCCTTTACTGCCATCGTGCGGTGGTATGCCTGTATCACTTGATAGTAGTTCACCTGGGTTCGACGTCGCACCCGCGGCTCGCAGTCAGCCCTGACTAACGGTGACGTCGCCCCGCGCCAGAAAAAAATTACCCGGCCTTTGGGCCATCGACTATAAAGAGGTCGCTCGTTTTTTCTTCCCGCTTCACACAGGTGATGATGGAACACTTTACTGACTACATGCTTGATGTTATTCAAAAATTACGAAATTAGTCTTTCACCCCTATCTGATGTGTCAACGAAAACCCGTAGAGACAATACGTGTCTAAATCTGGCAGCGCCGCGTGTCGTATGCCTGCCCAACTTTCCCGTCACCCTATTGCTGGGTTTCAGGGTCCGGGTCGCCTAACCGAGCACCCTGATTCCGGGGGGCACAATCCAGCGCAAGCTAGAGAGGCTTATCTCCCAGTTACACTGGCAGTTACGTTGCCGGATATTTCCCACTTTATATGGCGTGCGCTCGCCACAGTGGCTAGACCTGAGGAGGGGAAGCCAGTACCCTCATAGTAGTCGTGCCAGTGGTGGCGTTGGGTGTGGCGGGGCGCCCGATCCCACACCGAGATCGAGTCACTCCCTGTCATCTGTGTGCAGGTCGTTATCGCCAGGAGCAAAGATAGGGCGCCGATGGCGGGCCGGCGGGCGCGTGCTGATTATAAGAAACCCCTGTTCCCACACATACAGGCAAATATCGTTGTGTTCTCCCGTTTCTGACGTCTAAACCGATTTCCCTCATGAACGTGAATCAAGTGCACAAGTCGCAGGTGAAGCCCCTGGAGACGTGTTCGAGTATCCTCAGTGACTATGAGGATATCGATGTTACCCTGGTCGATGGCGAGAGCTACGTGTTGTTTAATCCTATTAAGGCTCAGGAAAGCGACATATTATCGCTAACTAACACCCAGGACACCGAGGACGGCCTTGTTGACATTGTCGACCAGCCTGATCCCCAGGTCACGCCGCGCCGGGCCCAACAGCCCCTGGAGACTCTTCTCAACAAAATCAATAAGTGGTACAGTGCCACCAATCCCTACGATATCGGCGATGTCGATGACAACGTGGCGCTGTGGAACCTAGACGAAAACCTCCGCACCACCCTGGGGTTGGTGGTGCGAGAGTTCTACGGCGACGACATGTTTAAGTATATGGCCCGCGAAGACTTTGATAAGGTGAAGCGGGTGACCCGCGACGTCGAGGTGTGGCTCCGGCGAGAGTCGCGTGGGTGGCTGAGCCAGTGGTCGGCGTTGGGGGCAGCGGCGCTGGCAGTCAAACTGCTGACGGAAACGCTTTCGGGGTTCGGCCCGGTGGTATCGCGGAGCAGCAGTGTCAGCGTCACTAGCTAAACGCAACCGCTGACGTTTGGGCACGCATACTGTAGATAGATGGTCATAGAAAATACTTGCATACATACACACTAGAAAGATTACCACATCACCGTAAATTGGTGATCAATCTCAACAAAAAAACGAGATTGTGTCGTAACTTGACTCAATTGGAAGTGACTGATATAAGTTAATCTTTACAGACAGACGTGTTCGAAATGATGTGACTCATCACAAAGTTACTGCTTGTTTTCTACGACCATCCTCACTGATTGTCCCCATATAAACGAGTAATAAAATGATCGCCAACTGCGTAAACGAAAATAACTTTACCAAAATACACTTTAACCTTCATTATCGAGTCCATTATCATGAGTAACAATAACGGTCTACCCGTTCACTAACCCCACACACGCCTTGAATATCCTCTACCGTCGCGCTCGTACCCCCGCCATCGTTACCACGGCGCGAAAAAAATCTGTTCGACATTCACTGCCAGCCAGAATGAGCGGATGTAAGTACACCACCCTACCTGCCGTCGCTATTGCCAATTTGCATTACTAACCCCAGTCCGTCTTCTTGATTTGGTCAACTTCTTCGTGCCAGTGCTCCCTGAAGTGGAGGTGCCGGTGGAAGGGCTTCCCTTCGACGAAAAGGTGATGTTTACCGTGGGGTCAGGGATGATCTACCTCCTCGGCCAATTACCGTTGTACGGGCTCAAGCCGTCGGCGCCGCTTTTGATCCTGGACCCGTTCTTCACCTTCCGCTCGATCTTCGGCATGGAAAAGGCCACCCTTTTCGAGCTCGGGTTGCTCCCAGTGATCACCGCCGGCTTCCTCTGGCAAGTCGCTGTCGGCTGTCGCCTCGTCAACGTCAACTTGGCGTTGAGAAACGACCGTGAGTTGTTCCAAACGGGGCAAAAGTTGACGTCGATCGCCCTCTCGATCGCCATGGCCGCCGGCCTCATTTTCTCCGGCTACTACGACTCCGCCATCCAGGGCCTGTCGCTCTCGAACCCGCTGGCGTCGATCTCGTGGTACTTGGCCATCTTCTGCCAAGTGGTGGGCTGGTCGTTCATTATTACCTTGATGGTTGAAATCTTCGACAAAGGCTACTCCTTTGGTTCGGGTATCCTTTGTTTCCTTGCCCTTCAGGCCGCCACCAACATGGTGCGTTCGATCGTCGGTGTGGAATCGTTCACCTTGGCCAACCTGAACCGGGTTGAAGCTTACGGTGCCTTCACCAACCTTTTCCGCAACTTCAAGATCAGAGAACCTCAAGCGTTGTACAAGCTGATTCTTGCGTCGTTCTCGCGGTTGTACTTGCCCAACTTCATTGGCTTCTACGTTGCCATTGCTGCCATCTTCGCTGCTGTGTTCCTCCAAAACTTCCGGATCGAAATTCCCATCCGTTCCACTAAGATGAGAGGCATGGCCAACGTCTACCCCATCCGCTTGCTCTACACTGGTGCTTTGCCCCTTCTTTTTGCCTACACCGTGCTCGGTAATGTTCAAGTGTTTGGGTTCATCCTCGTGAGAGCGTTGGAAAGATTGGGCTTGGAACTGGCCCTCACTCGCACCATCATCGGCGCTTACGCCTTGGACATCAACAACAACTTGTTGGTGCCGGTGTCTGGTATCTTGTCCTACCTTACCGCGTCGGCGTCGTTAGTTAACTCTGCCCTCTCCCCTATCCGCACCGTGGTGTTCTCGGTTGTGGTGGTGGCGTTGGCGGTGTGGTTCGCCAACAAGTGGTCGGAAATCTCGGGGTCGGCTCCCCGCGATATCGCCCTTCAATTCAAGGAACAAAGCATTACCATCTTGGGTAAGCGTGATGTCCTGGTGGCCAAGGAGTTGCAGAGAGTGATCCCTGTGGCCGCGGTGTCCGGGGCGTTTGCCATCACCGTGTTGGCGCTTGTGGGCGACTTCTTCGGTGGTTTGGGTGTCGGTGCCGCCGTGTTGATCGGGGTGATCTCGGCGTTTGCCATTCTTGAAGATTTCATGATGAACATGCAACAGAGCGGCGGTGCCTCGCAATTCACGAATGCCTTGGGTTTACAAGGCTAAATTGTATCAATAGATAATGCATAATTACATGATAGGCTTATTGTTCCAGATGATCTCGTATAATTCGTCTCCTATACAAATTAGTCATAAACGTGGATATGCTGGGGTAAGTCGTGCTCGTCATGTCTTCGTGTCTCATTCACGTGTTTCTTGAATATTCGTTATGCAGTTTTCAAACGATGTTGGTGGGCTTTTCGCCACCTTCAAAGTAGTCGAGCAATGCGCGGTCGATCCAGTCGCAACCAGAGTTGGCCGCGGGCGCCGGCTCCCAGTCCCATTGATTGAATTCAAACAAGGCGTCGTCGCTCTGGTTTACGAGGTTGTTGGTATCCAATAAGAACAGTTCTTGAACGGTAGCGATCTCCGGGTTGGGAGTGATAGTAGAGCTGGGCATTATCGGCTCAACAACGTCAGTGTCACCCATACTATTGTATCCTTTAGTCGATCCTGACGGAGTAAGACTGTTTGGAGTAATGGTGGAGTGAGGGCTCAAATGACTATTGAGCGGCGACACTTGCAGTGACAGCACTGCCAGGTTGGAGAACTCGCTATCTTGAGGGTTCGCTTGCGATTCCAGTACTTGCATCAGGTCAAGTGCCACTTCCAATTGGGGTAACAGATGCTTGAGTTTATCGTAAAGCTCAGGACGGAGCGCTTGGAGCGAGTCACGAATATGTTTCGCCACTTTGCCCGATAGTATCCAGTGGCGCGAGATGGGGTAGATGGCAGTGAGCGCCAACTTGATGTACTCGACGTAAACGTCCAATTCGTTAACTCCCAACCCACTCTCCTGGACAAGTTCATCGTCGTCGGACTCCAAAATGGTTTCGATCCAAATGTACGCAGAAATGTGGACAAGAGCGGCAAGGGCAAGAGCGCAAGCGAAAAGCGGTGTGCGCTCTAAAACATGGGCGGCGTTGGTATCGATTAACAGCTCTACCACCAGGGTGGCGGCCTCAATAGTTTTGCGGGTCTCAATAGTAGCACGGGCGTCAGCCTTAAGTTGAGTGGGCATATCTGAAGCCTCCATGATTTCGTCGCCACATTGAGGGTTTTGCGGACTATTGATCTTCCACAAGTACAGGAAAGGGCGGTGGACAAAGATCTTAGCATAGTTGAACATGAGTGTCAGCTGGTGGACGCCTTCATTAATCTCTCCCGTCTTCAGAATGAGGGGAGGACACCCGAACATCAGCGGGTCCTGCAACTTTAACTCCCAATTAGAAAGCTCAGCCTTCAATCTACCAATAGTAGTTTCGAAGGGGAGTTTGTTCATAATTTCTAAATTCAACTTGACTGCTTCCACCACCAATAACGTGGCTTCAGCTCGTCCCTTATAGTCAAACACTTCTCGAGGAGGATACAGTGGGTATGCAGTTGAAATATCGATCTTTGCCAAGTTGGATAAAGTACGGCCATCAGCGGAGCCAATGATGACGTCGAGAAAGTAAATTTCCCAAAGCAGCCGACGAGCGAGGTCGGCAATCAGACTTCGAGTAATATGCTTGACTCGTGCCAGTTTGTAAAGTGGGAGTTTGGCCTGATCTATCAGGCTGTCAAGATTATGTATCTGAAGCTCTAGAAGAAGGTGAATGCAGGCTTCGCGAAACTTGCGACCAAGCTGATGGAGCGAAGAGATGTGGGCGACCACCAGCAGAAGCAAAAGCACTTGTACCGAAATGATATCCTTGGCTGCCGACGTCTTCACCACATTGCATACTTGTAATAACCGGTCCTGAATCAAAGCAACATCTTTAGCGTAGAGACTCAGCAGCTGGCCGTCACCGACGATCTTGAGAATGAGAAGCAATTCCGGGGCCACATCCAAGTATGGCTGAATTTCAGTCAGTGGCGGAAGTACCGGGTGACGGTTGTGGAAGAATCGGTAGTAGTTTTGCACAATGTCGTCATGGTTAATGGTACGAATGTCAATGAGATTGGCTGGGTTCAGGTACTGGAGCTCGAATTCCATTTGTTTGGCCTTAGTGATATCTTCATCAGTAGCCGTCTTCTCCAGCAACATGCAGTCTAATTGTTTCACTGAGTGCTCGAGACGAATTCGCTTACGCATCTGGGTAGCGGTGGCCTCGTCAAGCTCTCGGCGGCCGCTGACGACATCCTTACCTGGGCAATCAAGCAGCTTACACTTCAGACGGTCCTTGGCGCAGGGCAATTTGTAGATCTGAGTGAGCAACTGGTCGTTCTCTTGCTTAATCTGTTCTTTAGTCTGGGCAACAATCTCCATATCTTCGATATCAGGCACTCCCAGCAGTTTCAGCTTGGCCTTATCCTTGCGAACACCCTTCTTGCGGCTACCACCACGGTGTGATTCGACGAACACACACTCTCGGTTGCGCTTGGAGCATTGGTTGCAAACAGGCATGGTACCGTCACATTTGAAGTGGCGGCGGCGGCACTCGAGACACGCCCTCAGCACATGCTTTCTCCCCGGCTTTTTGGTCAGTCCTGATCCCTCAGGTTCGGCGGAGGACATTGGTGGTTTGGTGGATCGGTTGCTGGATGATATGAATCGATATAAATTTCTCTTTGGTATAGGTGCGGACTTTGAAATTCGGCTTCCTGCACAAACGGCATGGCCCACTAGAGGTGAAATACCCACGGAAGCTCTGGGAAACAGTTAGATATCCTCTACTAAGTTGGCTACATTGTTTAACTAAGTGGTGGTGGTGAGTGTGGCGGCATGGTAGCCGCCACTGCTCGTGTACGCAACCGTCCATGCATCGAAGTTGCTTTGGCAATGAAGGGCATCTCGGGGTTTGAATTGCTATCGTTAGACTCACCCCACATCGCGCTCGCTGACGCCACTAGCCACGATGGTTACCTGGCTGTGTGCAGGACGATAAGCTGCGGCCCGCGCACCAGATCGCAATCGATGATGGTATGGGCACGGGACACAAATGGTGGACCCCCTGCCGCTGCCGCCGTACAAGGTGGTGCTTTTGGGCGAGCTGCTGGTGGGGAAGACTTCTTTGGTGAACCGCTTCACCACCAACGAGTTTGACCCCCACGTCAGCAACACCATTGGCGCCGCCTTCATTTCGCGCCAATACACCTCCCTGGGTCTGGGCCGGCTGGTCGAGCTCCAGATCTGGGACACTGCCGGCCAGGAGCGTTACCGGCTGCTCACGCCGATGTACTACCGTAACGCCAAGTGTGCCCTTATATGTGTCGATCTCAGCCTGCCCCAGGAACTGTTGGAGCTGGCTCGCTACTGGCTCGACCAGCTTAAGCTCCACGACCAGTGTCGCATAAAACTTGTGGGCACCAAACTGGACGTAGCGGTGGCTGACGATACTTCAGTGCAGGAGTTTGCTGATGCTAGTGAGCTCAAACTATACCCCACCAGTTCCAAAACTGGCGACGGCATCGATGCCGTATTTGACGCCGTGGTCGACGAGATCGACCCCCAATTCTTTAGCGACTGGGACGCCCGCAAACAGCTTGACGTCTCTCAGAGTACCGCTACCCCCACCACCTCTAGATGCTGCTAAAAACAACCCGCCTACTAAATAATGCTAATAATGTCCTATAATATTACATATCCTCGTTACTTAGTTCCCGTGAGCTCGTTGCCCTTTGCGAGCCAGAAGTCACGCTTGGTGTCTTTGTTCACCAGCTTCAGCCGCTTCGCCGCGCGGCGGGCTTCGTCGTCGCTGTCGTCGTCAGAACTGCTGTGGGCCCGTTTGCGGGGAGCTGCAGTGTTGTCGTCATCATCATCGTCAATTCCCATCAAATCCATAACCTTCTTCGCCAGTTGTTGGCGGTCTTCAAACGTAGGTTCGTAGCCATTGTCGTCGCTGGAACTGGCCACCAGGTACACTTCCTTCGGCTGCTTGCGCCGCTTCTTGGGGCTGTCGTCGCCATGAAGTTTTACTCGGTCACCAATCAACGCCTGGTTGGGTACTAGATCTCTTTCGTCGATGAAGTTACGCTCTTTGCCGCGGTACTTGATGATGTCACCCAATATCAGCTGGCCCAACCGCTGCTTATACAGGGCTTGGTTTAATTCGTAGCACCGCGCCGTTAAGAGTTGAAACGCCCCACCAAATGCCTTTTTGATGTCGCGCAATGCAAACGTCGCTCGAGTAATGTTGTTTTCCGGTTCCAGCGGGTCCTGGATGACAATCGAGTACGGGTTCCTGCTGGTATTGAGCACTCTGTGTTCTTCCTTGCGGATATAGCAAGGGGTATCACCATCTTTGCCGAGACTGAGCCCCACGATATCGTAGTTGATGTTACGCCCATAGAGCTCGAAAAACTCAATGAGCAAAGGACCAAGGTTGTCGGGGACACTCATCGTATTTGACGACACTTTCGGGTGCATGCGGAGAAAGTGGTAGGCCATGATGATGGTGGCATAACCGCCTAAACCACCGACATGAGGGTTGTTGAGTTTTCGCAGAGAGAGAAACTGCTTGATGATGAGGACCATTTCCCGTAAACCAGGCATTTGCGCAATCCATTTGCGGATGTTTTGCGCGGCGTGAATCCCGTTAACCCGTTCAAACGAGATGTCGACGTGCACTCCCAGTTGGGGGTCGACAAACTTGATGATGGGCACTTTAGTCTTGGCGATGACCTCGATTTTGGTGGCGAGCTTAAGCTGGCGTAATCTCAGCGACAACTGGTACAACCGGCTGCGTTCTTCGTAGGTGCCACTCCGCAGCACCACCACCATGTCGATGTCCAGCTCCGGTAAGTACAAGTCGGTGGCACTCAGCCCAAACACGTGGGCGGTGCACTCGGGCCAGTACTCCTTGATCGCCAGCTTAAGCCCATCTATAATGCGGTTACGCGTCTCAATCTCCTTTTTCGACGGCGAGATATAATTGACAAAGTCCTTCATCTCCTCGGTCAACCAGTCGGCGATCTCGATCTCTTTCAGGTGGTCGTGGTCTTTAATCCACGGGAACGGCAGTTGGGCCCGAGGACGGTGGTGGGCGCTGACTTCGTCGCCCAGAATGATGCCGTCATCAGAGTATTCACCCTCATCCATTTCACTATCGCTAGAGTCGTCGCCAAACCCAATAAAGTCCTGGTTCTCGGTGAGCTCATTCGCGGGTGTCGGTGGTTTAGCCTCGGATTCCGAGTCGGAGGCACTCGACACGTCAATGATGATATCACCGTTAGCTTCCGAGATCATCGGACGGTCAGTGGTAGCGTCGTCGTCGTCGTCGTCGGAGTCCACTAGCACGATTTCCGGTTCTACCAGCGCCAGGCGTTTCTCATAGTCGAACGCGGCGTCCTCGTGGTAATTTTCCGGTAGTTTGCTGAGGACATCGAACCTGCCGGTTTCGTCAAGCATGTCTGGTCGGTTTTCGAGCGCTGGCTGCAGCTTTTTCGCCCGTTTAGACCCCATAGTCCTATGGTCGTGGCTAGCGATAGGGAAAAGCTCTGCGCGACTTCATCGGCGGCATCGCCCGCGGGGCTCGTAATTGAGTCAAGCCGGAGCACTCTCAAAAACACAACGGAAACACGATCAAGCGAACGATTCGAAGAAAATGGACTCAATGACAATTTGAGTATAATGGAACTAAAAGCTGTTTGCAGTATTTCATGTATCATTATTCATTGTCTACTGTTATTTTATTGATTAATTTGTCATATTTTCTGTTGTGGACACGTAGGCAGATATTGTGGTCGTCACCTCAACTGCCACTGATCACGATGGTTTTCGATCTGAGCTTTACTTGGTTTCACTCGGCGTGTCAAGTGTAACTGAATGATGACGGGGTTGCTGTCCCTGCATGTGCGGCGCAAGCGTACTCTATCTCGCACTCGCCAAGACGACCGGGGTGGCTAATGATACCCATATACTTATTCACCTACAATTGTGGCAAGCAGCCAATTGACTCACAAACTTTCATCACCGGATGTGTCAAGGATCTCCCCGACGAAGTGTGTGAGCTCTACGTGTTTGCTCTCCAGGAAATGTGCGGCATCATGGACGGGTGCTTCTATGATACTGCCAACCACTACGCCATTGGCTATCTGGACGCGTTCATTCGGGCGTTGAGTGCTAAATACAATGGGGCAAATCTTAGGTTTAAGACGGTGGGGCTTGTCCACGTTGGAGCGATGGCGATGGTGGTGATCTCGCCATTTGCTTCCAAGATCTCTCGAGTACGCACGGCCACCGTGTCGTATGGGATTGGGTTTTCATCACTTAAAGGCGGCGTGGGTGTCCGTCTTGCCTACAAATTGAGTGATACCCGAAGCGTCGATATCTCGTTTGGTGGGGCCCATTTACCGGCTCACGAAGGTAATGACCACTACACATTCCGCAACAAAGTCAGCGTGGCGGTGATGCGAGGCCTCGACTTTGGCGATGGCTACGGCTTGCTTAAACCTGATAGCCATACTTTCTTCCTTGGCGATCTCAATTACCGAACCACAGAGAAGTTTAATCCTCACTCACCAGAAATGCAATCGTTGTGGCGACTCCAGGACCAGCTGGCCCAACAACTGGAAGCCGAGATCCCCACCTTGGTGAGCCGCTACGACGAATTGACACGCGCCATGGCTCGTGGCGAGGCGTTTATGGGGTTTGCCGAAGCCCCCATCGATTTCCGTCCCACATACAAGTATGAGACTCATACCGCCATCTATAAACGCACCCGGGCGCCGCTGTGGTGTGATCGAGTGCTTTACCAGTCATGCTACCCGCAAACCCAACCCCAGGTCCACCGCTACGCCGCGGTGTCGCACATCCTTTTGCTGGACCACCGGCCCGTCAGTCTCCACATCTCGATTCCCGACACTGCTCCCGACGCCATCGTGTCGGCAGGAGGCTTCCAACTTGTCATTGAGCCCACTGGAGGCGGCGTCGAAGTGGTGGGCCCCACCGAAGTGTATATGAAACCCACCGGGTGGGACCGTCTCGTCAACTCGGCGTTGCGTCGGTTGAGCGATGCCAGTCTCGGGTGGGGCCTCTGGTTTTTGACGACGAGCCGCGGCCGGCTCTGGCTATTGGGGATTGTGGTATTGGCGTTGGGATACAACTGGTTGTTCCCGTGACACTTACAAGACGATCAATTTCGTAAAGAAATTCCTATATATTATCTTTAACCCTAAACTATTATACACATTATTTCATGAGGCGCCTTTGAAAGGGGCATGCAAAGTCTCGTCGTTTACTTCTTTCTGAACGAGCAGCCTTCGGTCAACTTGGCCTTACCACCGGTGGGAGTGCACAACACAGTCGAGCACGAGTCACAGGTGACGGCGGTCTGGGCGTTCGAGAACACGGTGGTGATCTGGAGGCAGCCGGGGCACTTGACATCCATGAAGAAGGACTTGGGGCCTTGCACAAGGGTCTTCTTCTTGTGTTTCTTCGCTTCAGTTTCGGCGGAGGGGTGCAACAAATCTTGAACTAAAACCATCTTGCAAATATGATAATCTCAACTGAAAAATTTTTTTTTTGTAAGTGGTGTGGCAGTCGCGGCGCCACTCGCACTTATATACAGTTTTCAGATCACCATTTGTGAGGATGCGGGGACAGCGAAAAGAAGACCATAGAAACGGAGATCCGAGGCTAGCCCTCATTAAACGCGGCGGTGACACTTGCTTTTTTCAGAATTAAACGTCAGGTTGCTGGCATAGATGGTCGTAGAATCACGGCATTTATCCGTGGGTGGAAAATGTGTCTCTCATCTCATCGCTTTTGCGGGTCTAGAAGTCATCTGTTTACATTCCGCACCTATTTACTACTGACAAGTATCTTACTAGTTCAAGGAATTTACTCTCAGTTGATTTCAAACGTTGCTGTAGAATTCAATTTGAATCTTGTCTTTACATTCGGTATGTTGTACATCACAATTCCCCATGATACTGTTTTCTGTTGTACGAGTTACTCCCAAAAGTGGCTAAGCGATCGAGACGAAAACTAAACGAGAAAAAAAAATAAAAAGCAATATTTCTAAAGCATGGACACTCCGAGCAGTCACATCACTACGTTTTTCCGATGGCCCCCCCACAAACGTTTCTGTTGACGGTAGCTTCGAGCGGCTTCCACACTTATGCTCGCTGCGGCTTTGTCACATTGCTTTTTATCTTAGGTGCGGGCATCATAACCGGATTCTCTCCACCCACGACGCCATCTCCCGTTTTTACCTTATTTGATCATCAGCTGAGTATCGAGACTCAGCGTCGTCACCATAGTCAACAAACGAAGGGCAAAGAAAACGGTGGTCCCGTACCGCCGCTTTCAGGCGGCGGCGGGTCCCGATGCCGACAGCGATGACGAGGACCACATCCTTCACGTTGTCGGCCACTACCAGCCAGCTCAGCTGCAATTGATGGCTCTCCCCATCGAAATCATCGTGTGGATCTTCGAAATCTACTGCCACACCTACCGCATACGGTCAAAACACTTGACGTTATCCAAACTCCTATACGCGGCGTTGGTGCCGCTAGTGTATCACCACCCGGTGCTTAAGGCGACAAATTTCTATGGCTTTGTTGATGCCATCACCAAGAAGCGCCATTTGGGCCGCCAGGTGAAACAGTTGGACATGAGTACCGTGGTCCAGCTGGGCAAAAACGCCTTTGTCGCCAAGCTCCTCAAACGGCTGGCGCCGTCGCTCGAGATGTTCGTCGCCCCCTGTACCTCGTTTGGTTTTGGCCCTCTTCTAGCGTTGAAAAACTGTCTCAACCTTAAGATCCTCGACCTCTCGTTGGTTCTGGAAATGCTCGACCTCGGCGAGTTGTTTCGCCTGGTGAGCCGGCTCCAGCATCTTACCCATCTTGCATTCCCGCGGTCGCTGGTGGAAATCACCGACTACGAGACCATTTGCTGGCCGCCTCGCCTAGCGCATCTCCACATCTCCGGTGGGGTTACCGACGACTTCCTCATTAAGCTGACGTTCCCGCTGACGATCACCACCCTCGAGTTCTCCAACTGTCCTCAGATCCACGACTCTGGGTTTCACGATATCTTACTCAAAGTGGGACGAAATCTCACTTGTTTCCGTATCCAATACCCCATGCCCAATCTCTCGCTGGGGGCCCTGGATGTGGTGTTTAACTACGCGCCCTTTCTCAAAGAGCTCGAGGTGCTGGTCGAGTACGTGCTGGGAACGTTTTTCGACGAAGACAACCTCGTGCCGGACCCGCAACGTCCGTTGAGGGTGCTCTACCTCGGGTCGCTGGGCTCGCTCGGAACCACCACCAAACTTGATCCCATCGACTTGGCAATTGCCCTTGATGATGGACGATTACCTAACCTTAAGCATGTCATCACTCTGGCCCGGCTAGGCTGGGGTGAAAACACCGAATCAGTGGCGTATATTGCTGATGACCTCGATCAAAAGGGCGGTGGCCTTCGTATGGTCCATTGAACCTCACCCCGATCGGAACTTCTTTTAATGACTCAAAATACACACACCGAATACTTTATAGATTTCATTACGTAGTCACATTAATCAAGTTCCTGATTAGTTATTCGTCCCGGATCAATGTTTTTCCGTTCCAATAATCAACCACTCGATCTACATTAACTCGATGTACAAAATTACAAAACACACTACTTATATATGAAACTTATAGAACGAATTTTTCTTGAATATATCTATTTATCATCATTTTCGTCGCTGACATTTGGTGACTGCCATCACGTTTTTGTTCATGAGTCGCATTGGCGAAATCATTCCACCTCTCAGGTACCGGCAAACGAGCATCACTCCGACTCCCAGCCCCCGCCCTCGTCGCGCCCATCGCCAATGTCTCTTAGTCTAGAGCTATCTGTGGGCACGCGGGCCCGAGCCATCTGTTTTTTCGACGAACGGGTGACGGGGTACGTCGTCAGCCACGGCCCGGTGTTGCCTCAGGCCCGCGTCCTGGTGGCGGTGTCAATCGTGCCCCACGACCGAATTGACGCCTTTAAGCAGGCAAATGGCGACTTCCCGGATGCTTTCTCCGTGCACGATGCCGTGTTGACCGAGGCTGAGCCTCGTGATGATGGTACCACTGTCTACCCGTTTTCATTTACTATCACTTACCCTCGTACCAAATTTGATAACCCTCACGTGGTAGTGATGGCTCAGATGGTGGAGGAGGAAGAGATACTCCTGCCACAAGCTAATTTGCCCGACCTTGAGCCGCGAAGTCGTAATTTGTTAGCGGAGCTCAATCATCAATATTTGAGCGCTGCCATCTACGAAACCGGAGGACCGTTACCTCCAGTGAATACCATTCGTGCTAACCCTCGGGCGCAGGTCCACTGGGTGGCGCCGGTGAACGTGGCTCTCTCTCTCAAGCTCAAAACGATGAAGGCAGCGGGGCGTAACCTGATGCTTTTGGCGTCGTTGACACTAGCGCTGGACCTTGACGGATTCAAAATTGTGATCAACGACATGCTGGTGGACTTCAAACACGGGCTGGTTTCCCGTATATATCCGCAGCCATGGCCAGTGACATTCGCTCTGGGCGACAACATCAACTTCACTTATTGTCTCACAAACGAAGAGGAGCTTGACACTAAACACATATTGATCAAATTGAAGCTGGAAGTGCACCAACAGATCGACAACGAGTGGACAGCGGTCAGTGGCGACATCACGACGCTGTGGACGCCGTTAGTTGACTTTTGCATCATTGCTCCTCCCATCAACCATTTACTTCGAACAGCAGTGAAAAAGAAAATAAGGCCCAAAAAGACAAATACGGTAACCGTCAATTTACTGGTGAATAATATCTTGCTGGGGTTACGACTAACGTTCAACGGTCGTCCCACCATTGAGATGGGTGACGTGGCGGTGTGGCGGCTCCAGGCAGTCAACAACTCGCCTAACCGCATTACTCTTTCCTTACTTGTTCAACAGAAACAGTTCTCGCTTCCGGTAGGGGCAGACCCAGAAGCATGTGACAATACCCAATTATCCCTCGCCTACCAAGCTCCCAAGCCGCAAACTGGCGTGGTAGTGCTTGATAATGGCCTCCGCATCGGCCCGCTTGATCCCAATTCAGTGTATGACACCGACATTCGATTATTTGGCGTATCTCGGGGCATCCACAATTTGGAGGGGGTGAAGATATTTGACGTCCACAGTGGCGAGGGACTTGATTTCGGCAAGCTTGTGGAAGTGTACGTTGTCTAGCGTGTAGTCGTCGATAATTTATATCTCTGTGTATACTATGAACTTTACTTATTATGCTAACATGTTTAGTGGTGTTGTTGGCCGGGTTCACCCAAGTACAATGCCTTGAACACGTTACCGCATTGCCAGCATCTGGCGGGTTCGTCACCTTCTTCAACCTTCATCCAGTAAGGCTTGTGGGGTTCAAAGCCTTCCTTACCTTGGCAACCGACGTATCTGTAGCCCATGTAAGTGGGGACCAAGAAGGGGTCTTCGTGGGTACCGCTACCTTGGTCAATGGGGTTTTCGAGGTCGAACACGTCGATACCTTCGGCCTTACCCATCAATTCGAATCTTTCCAAACCGGTGGCTTGGTCCTTGTCGGTGGGGATGGTACCGGGCTGGGCACCAGGACCGATAAGCGACGAGTCGGGACCGGTAACTTCAGCCAAGGTCTTGGCGGTGGGTTGGTTCATCAACTTCTGCGAAGCATTACGAGCGAACACCCGGGTGGTGGGGATTTGTCTAGCGACTCTCAAAGTACGGGCGAGCACTAACTGGTTAGTATCGTTTTGAAATAATCTGAAACTTGAAAGGAATAGAAATCACTTGTATACGTATACGCCATCATTGGATGGCACGGATACTGCTGACGAGGTCTATCACGAGTGACATCTCCAAAATCAATGGCATCGCTGAGCCCGCTGAGGGGGCGGGGGCACGCACCTCGTTCAACGTATCGTCTTGCGCAATGGAGCATTCAAGTATTCGCATTCGTTTCTGGGGTGACCGCGGCGATCGTGGCCGTTTCTGACGACTTACTCTTTGGGTATGGACTGGTCGAGTGCTTTGAAAATTATCTTTTTCTCATTGGCCTGGCACCGTGCGTACAAAAAAATCTCCACCGCACGACCACCAACAAGTGGCCTGATCTTGTGATAACGGGGTTCGAGCAGACAATTTTGTTAAATAGGGGTTACGGGCTAGCATTTTGGTCAATTAACCATTAATAAGTATCGAGTGTCTCACTGATTGACTGACCTCGGGGTTTGACTCGCATTGCGATATCGGCTTGCGCGCGTCCCCGTAGTTCGAATCTGATGATTATCAGATTGCTCACCAAAAGTGTACGAAGTTCGAGTGCTAATATTACTCAAAACCCGATTTGGGTGTGACTTAATGTGGTGTAATAATTAATCCTCTGAGAAAGTACTCCAATATGACTGCATTCTTTATATTCACGAAAGTATTGTTAAATTTTGTAAAATTCTGCAACTATCATCATGACAAATTTAATTACAATTTCTAGTGTTTGCTTTAACACTTCGAACTCAATCTTTGAATAAGTCACTTCGAGTTCAAACCACTCCAATCGCTTTTTACATTTCAATTGAATGTCAGCCTCATGACCGTTTGACTATTTCCATCATCTACGTCTACTTGAAACCAAAACATTCAAAATGGCTCCTAACCGAGGTTCTTTTTAGCCATATGCGTCGTGACATCTTTATCAACACAGTCGTCCTATGCCTAGCAAATAGGGCTAAATTACTGCAGCAGAGAACTGGGATTTTACTCCGTTTATGTGTAGGGCTGCTATACAAGCCAAGCTACAACGCTCGTGGTGAAGTTAACTGAGAGTGACGAGACAAGTTGGCTCTGAGACATAAACGTCAAACCCCACTGCTTCTGCAAATCCAGTTATCATAATCAATGATTGACTCAACGATAACATTACTGATATGTCGCTTACAGTTCTTAGCCTTGTCCTCTTTTACCCTAATTACAGTGGGTGTCAAAGTTACGCAAGATAAAAATCACCAAGGAATCAAATGAGACGGTCAATGCCTTAATAAAGCAATATAGAAACAGTGTTTTACCCCTGATTCAGCCTTTATTCGGGTGATTACGATGTCAGCGTGTAGTTTGCCGTCTATTTGAGTTTAGCATTAGGGTTACAACCCTCGCGCACGATACCTCGTGACTAATTTGTGTGCACACCGTGGGCCCTCACGCTCTCGCAATAAAAAATTTCACTCGATTGAGTTCCGCTATTAACCACCATGGCTAAGAAGAGAAAGAACTCCGGCAGAAACAAGAAGGGTAGAGGTCACGTCAAGCCCGTCAGATGCTTGAACTGTGCCCGTTGTGTCCCCAAGGACAAGGCTATCAAGCGTGTCACCATCAGAAACATGGTTGAAGCCGCCGCTGTCAGAGACTTGTCGGACGCCTCGGTGTACAAGGAATACGCTCTTCCTAAGTTGTACAACAAGTTGCACTACTGTGTTTCGTGCGCCATCCACGCCAGAATTGTCCGTGTTAGATCGAGAGAAGACAGAAAGATCAGAACTCCTCCTCAAAGAAAGAGATTCAACCAGGACAGAAAGGTGTCTCCCCAAGACGCCGCCAAGAAGGCCACCGCCTAAATTACATAGTGTAATGTACGATAGAGAGTAATGAAAACCTTTACCCCCATTATGTGTGGGCGTCTTCAGCCTAAGCTGTTGTTGCCCTTTTGCCATCGTCATAACATCGTCGTAAGATTTTTGCGCGACTGGCCCTGTTGTCGTTCGCACCTGTGGTCCCGTGACTTCACTACAGGGGAGAGAGGAAAAAAAAGCTGTCTCTGGCTACTGAGGCGGCGTCATGCCGGCCCCTATGCCCAGATTTGCCGCATCGCTGATTAGTCGTAGCCAGAGTCGAAACTGCGCTCGGCCACAGCAATGATATGTCACAAGTTCGCCCAGCTCGGGTCACGTTCCCGGCGCTGCGGTTTCGATCCCTTGAGATCGGTGGGGTCGTGATTGCCAAAGATATACCCTCAGACAGCCACCGGGGGATGACGGTGGCACGACCCCTATTTCCAATTGACCTCGACCAATTGGCGGTAACGATGTAGATTAGCGATGTAGCCCTAGTGCCCCTCGGAAGGTACGGCAATTGCGTCGCCCCCTTTGGTTTTCCTAGAAGGGCAACCGGTGGGTGGGTGTCGTTGTAAGGACGATCGCACTCAGCGGTGATGTTAGTCGTGCGTGGCCGGTTTTTTACAAAGAATTACCCAACCATCCTCGCCACGAGCATTCTCCTCCCTCCTGTCAACAAGTATACACACGTCGGGGGCCAATTTATCCCATTTCATCTTGCATTTTTGAGAGCAAACGATAGACCAATTCGCCATGGCCGAGGAGACGTGGAAGTTTTCCCAATGCTTCGGGGACAAAGGTGATATCGAGAATATTACCGAGGCCGACATCATCTCCACCGTCGAGTTCGATCAAACAGGGGAGTTTCTCGCCACGGGGGACAAAGGTGGCCGCGTGGTGTTGTTTGAACGCAACCAGCAAAAGAAGCAACAGCTGTGTGAATACAAGTTCTTCACCGAGTTCCAATCACACGACGCCGAATTCGACTACCTTAAGTCGTTGGAAATCGAGGAGAAGATTAACAAGATCAAGTGGTTGCGGTCGTCAAATAACCTGTTGTTTTTGTTGCTGACAAATGACAAGACGATCAAACTCTGGAAGATTATGGAGCGTCAGATCAAATTGGTCGCCGAAAACAATTTGAATGGCCAACTGCATTTACTGGGGGGTACGGGCATCGGACAATTGAAGCTCCCGCAATTGCAGATCCACGACAAGCTCATCTCCGCCCAACCAAAACGCATCTACCTGAACGCTCACGCCTACCACATCAACTCCATTCTGATCAACTCTGACCAAGAAACCTACTTGTCCAGTGACGACTTGCGCATCAATTTGTGGAATTTGGGCATCGCCGACCAGCTGTTCAATATCGTCGACATCAAGCCGGCGAATATGGAAGAGTTGACTGAGGTAATCACCCTGGCCGAGTTCCACCCCACTCACTGCAACTTATTCATGTACTCTCTGTCAAAGGGGACGATCAAGTTATCGGATATGCGGCTGAACTCATTGTGTGATCATCACGCCAAAATCTTCGAAGAATACTTGGACCCGATTTCCCATAACTTTTTCACTGAGATCACTCTGTCGATATCTGACGTCAAATTCTCTCATGACGGGAGGTATATCGTCTCCAGAGACTATATGACGGTGAAGATATGGGATATGAATATGGACACCAAGCCCATCAAGACGATCAACGTCCACGAACATTTGCGTGATCGTTTATGCGACACTTACGAAAATGATGCCATCTTTGATAAATTTGAGGTTCAATTCTCTGGCGACCTGAAGTCGGTTATGACCGGGTCGTACAACAACAACTTCATGATCTACCCCAACGCCGTCGGTTCAGGTCATCGGGACGCGGCCAAAGTGTCGTTGGATTCAGCGACCCGGGCCAAACGGGACCTGGATGACGAAGACGACGAAGATGTGGGCAAGAATGAAGCTTACCCCCAACTGCCGAGCTCTAATGTTGACGACGACGACCAGGAAGAAATCGTGTTGCAAGCAGACAAGCTGGCGTTCAAGCTGAAGAAACTGGGGTCACTGTCAACGCCGATGAGACGAAGAATGATGAGTGGTGTCGGTGCCGGGACTACTTCCGACTTTGACGACATTGACTTCAAAAAGTCGGTGTTGCATTTGTCGTGGCACCCGAAAGAAAACCTGGTGGCTATCGCCGCTACTAATAACCTTTACATCTTTTCCACGTTATGAGTCAAATGTTATGAATCAACACACCCCAACCAAATTGTAGCATCGGCCTAATTTGACTGTAGTTGTGTAACGCTTAGTGTGGAGGTGAGATCACCCTCAAACCCCGAGTGCGAATTTCGTGTAACAAGTCACAGCTGAGGAAAAAAAAGGGTAATTAATAGTTCATTTATTTGTAGATGCATTTAATAATAGCTAGCGACACGATTACTCTTCAATGTGTCTGTTGATAGCAGGGTTCCAGAACAAGGTTTCGTCACCGTTACCCCAGAAGAACTTCGAGGTTCTGATGTTTTGGTAGTCGTATTGAACGGGCCATTCCGAGTCGGGCACGTGAGCCAAGTGTTCACGGTGCTCGGCGTGTTCCTTTTCAACCTTACCGACGGGGATGGCGGTCAAGATGATGGCGGGGATGGCGACAAGGTAGGTCAATTTCTTCCACAACTTGGTGATGGATTCGGAGTGTTCGACCTTGTGGTTGATGTTTTCAACCCACTGCTTCCCGGCTTGGGCGTTGACCTTGTTAGGGGGGAAAGCAGGGCCGTTAATCAACTTCGAAGTACCAAACGAGTGGTGCGAGTTGAATCTTCTCGCGGTTAATTGGACGTTTCTTCTGAACATCGTTGATGGTCTGTTGGCAAGAGATTTTCAAAGGAACTTGTCATTGGTTGGTGCGACTACTGCAGATAGTCGACGGACTGCACACAAACATATGGCCTGATTAAAGCGTGGAGTGATTATTCATGGACGGCAATCAACCTACTAAAGCTGTCGTCAAATTCGTTTCTTTCTATATTTTAGTCAATGCTAGACCACCGATCAAGTAGACGGTTCAATCGGTCAAGTTTGTTCTCAAGAGAGTCGGTACCATCCAGGTTTGTGAGCACGGTATAATGGTCAGACCCCAATTTCCTACCCAACGTAGTCACCTCTTTGCGGAAGTGTTGGCCATCAAAATACATATGCCGTGTCAGGTAGCCCTTGTTCAACAACTCCATTTCTTTGGTGTGGAAATGCGTCAAATTGTACTGGGCAAGATAAGCTTGTAAAAGGTTGAATTGAGAACTTAAGTACTCAACGTAATTGTCAACCAGACGAAGTTTCGAGATTGGGTAAGCCATCTCGTCAAGCTTCTTTTGGAGCCTTTCGTCGTTAATCCCTGGGTGAAGCAGGCGAAGGTAGTCTTTGCGGCTGCTGATAATGTGATCGAGATCTTCCCGTTCTTCAGGGATAGCCTCAACAAATTCGGACCACGTCTCTTCTGGCACCCATAACCCATACGCCAGCACGTAGACATGGTTCATGAACCCACGAACCTCCATCAGTTTCGCCTTATATTCCTCAGCGAGCACTGAGTGGGGGTTCAGAGGCACATAGGTCAATTCGCCTTCGTACAACGTGAGCCGCAACGGGTTCAATTCTTGAAGCGACACAAAGTGATTGTTGCGACAGTTATATGTAGTGTCTTGAAATCTGCCACGATGTGATTTGGGAGGTTTCAAGGGAGTTTTTGCCAATGCAGTGATGTCAATGTATGCTCCAGTGTCCATATCGATGAAACGAGCGTCAATGTTATTGAGCCCATTGCCCTTAGTTCGCTGGTTGAGACTAGTGCCGACATCCAAATAGTAGCGGCCATAACGAGGACGATCTTGGCCAAAATCAACGATCATCAGGGCATTGAAGTTCCGTGCCAACCGATGGAGGTCAGCAATGGGCATTTGGACGTCAACATCGATGTCCCAAGGGAAAGGTGCTGCATTCCAATACCATGAGAGTAAGGTGCCATGAGCGAGCCAACTGCGAAACCCGTTGATACGACAGAATTTGAGCCAGGACTGAACTAAACCTCGAAGCACTACTTGCTGAACCAGAGGTCCTAAAAGAACATTGAAAAACCGCCAATCATAATGGGACCCATACGTATAACCGGGGATGTCTTTCAAAATAACCAGTTCACTGAAGTGCTTAGGGGCCCATTCTGGCTGAGTTCTTATAGCCTCCAAGTAGGCGTAGTCTGAAGAGTTCAACTCAGCTTCCTTGGCTTCAAGTTCCTCGATAAGTCGAAGTGACGGGTCGATGAAATCACTGTGCTCGAGTGGTATCTCGTATTGAATCGATCCGTAATCTTCAGGGAACCCCTCTCTGAGTTTATTGAGTTGTTCCGTCAAATCACGTTCACGAGTCAATTCTTCGTCACTAAGAGTATAGATGAGCTGTTCACGTTTGGCATCAGGATTCACGGGCACTCGTATCATGTGTTGTCCCAACATCATATTGATCAGATGGGGCGGGGGCATGGTCGACACAAGGTACGATTTGCCCTGGACTCGTTTCATTTCCTCGGTTGACCGGCCCAGGGTGGAGTTGATGCGGTATCCTGGTTTGAAAAGTCCCTGCTTGTCAATAGGTTCATCGGTATCAATGCAGTACCGCTCAGGATCGTATATGGGCCAGTACTTATCCTTTTTCTCATCATGAGTGCGTTGGTCAAAATCCGAACACCGAGCGGGCCCGTACTCAAAGAGGGCGTCGACGTTGACGTAATCAGCCCAGTGAAACTCATCGAGCCGGCGTGGCTGACCTGCCTCGTCTTGCTTGGCCAACTTGTCCAATACCACCAGAAAGGTGAAGCGGGGATCAAACGGACCCCATCGGGGTGGCGCCGATTCAGGGTATTTGACGTTGGTGCTGATAACTTTGGGTACGGGATCGACAAACTGCTCGAACACCGGCTGGATCCGTTCGTTGATCTCGGTTTGGAGGGCGAAGGCGTCGACGGTCGGCCGGGTCCACAGTTCGAGCACAAGCCGATAGGCGAACACGACGATGATCAACCCTGTTAGTAGGATCAACGCCCGGGTATGTTTCCCTCGGAGTCCAAGCATATGTGGAAACTGGAAAGATCAAGGGTTACCGATGGGTTTCGACAGTGACACCACTACCGTTAGTTTAATATTTTGGAAGAAATGGTTTGTGGGCGGAGCTCGTGTGCGCTATCGGGAAAAGGACCGAGAACGCCGGGGAAATTCCCACGATGCGAGCTCCACGATTGTAGTGATACAACGAGAAGTTAATTTTGAAATTAGTGGTTATGAAAGTATTCACACCTTAGTAGGATAAACATCCATAGATAATCTGAGAGTTTAGCATAAATTGAATGGTGTTTTTGTTGCCACTTTCTGCAGTACTCGCCGTCAGCTGATACTGAAACCGTGAGCACACGTACACCTTGTGGCCGAGCCAGACTCCAGTTCCCCGATGAAGCTCACCATCGCCTGTGTCCAGATAAACCTGCGGCGAGCCAGTGTCGATGCCAATAGCCAGCGGATCCTTCAGCTTTTGGCGGCGTGCCCTAAAGTGCCCGATGTGGTGGTGCTTCCCGAGCTTGCGGTGACTGGGTACCACTACCGCTCCCGCGAGCTGATCTCACCGTATTTGGACGATTATGCTGCTGATAAACTACGGGAACAGCAGCTGCTTCCATTGCAGGGCAAGCTGCTCAGTCTAGCGCAAGAGATCTCCCTCAAGTATCAATGCTTCACTCTCATGGGGTACCCAGAAAAACTGGACCAGCACATCTATAATCTGGCGGTGCTTGTGGCCCCCAATGGCAACTTGCTCCACAACTACCGCAAGCTGTTCTTGTACGATGCCGACTACGAGTTTGGCTGTGAAGAGAACCCGGAACGCGGGTTCCGGGCGATCGACATCATTTTTGATAAAGAATATTACCTTAATCGGGACCCGAATAAGACGTACCCGGCGACACGGACCAACATTGGCATTTGCATGGACCTCAATCCGTACAAGTTTGAGGCCCCGTTCACGGCGTGGGAGTTCGCCAACGCGTGCTATCAGCAGCAGGCGACGCTTATTTTGTGTCTTATGGCGTGGCTTCTGCCCAAATCGCCGCTGATTGTCCCCAACATTAGTGATGCTGACAAACTAGGCCGCGGACACCAACTCGAACGGCAATTTTTCGGCGACAATGTCTACGCCAAGGACCACATAAACACTGAAGATGACCACTTGGCGATGATTGTGGAGACGACCCAGAACGACGAGGCTGACGAGCAATTATTTATTCCTCAACAGCCGAGCGTGCTGACGATAAACTACTGGGTGCTTCGTTTCTTCCCGTTTCTTACGTTTGGCCGCCGCCAGGCCGGTCACTACTTTGACCGGGCCACCGTCGTCTGCTGCAACCGGGTCGGGGTCGAGGACGATGTCATGTACACGGGGACGTCGCTGATCTTCCAGTTCGGTCCCCTGCCCGTAGAGCTGATCCACCACGACTACCGCAACCCGCTGGTACAGTTGCGCGGCTGCATGGGCCAAGGCGAGGAAGGGGTGTTGATCCGAGAGGTGGCGTTGTAACTCGCCGATCGCGGCCATCAGGGGTTTCGGCGGAGTTATGCGAGGTGCCCCCAGGCCGATCAGATAGGCAACTGATGGCCATCGGGGGCTTGCTCGGACCCCCCATCCCCGCATCCCACTATGAACTTTAAATACATAGTTGTCACGGATAATACATATGCGATTTTTTTACTTGGCGCTCACTCTTTTATCGTTTAAGGGGTGCGATGGATTTGATCATCATTTCCAGGGAGATTATCGACCGGTGGGGCCACACTAAGCCTCCAGTAGTGGCGGAGCGGACCCGACTGAGACATTAAACCCACCGTCTCTCGACTGCGCCCGAGTAAAGCCCCGAAAGTCCCCACAAGCCCCCGACTCCTGGTCACCTACCACCACCGATCCGACACTGATCGCCGGCGGCCCACTAACATCGTCGCTTTTGTGGCCGTCGGGCTCGTATCCATAACCACGACAGTGGGGGCCCCTGGTAGCAAGAGCGGTTCCCAAAGGGGGAATCAGCGCACGCGACATAGCCCGCCATGTACGGTTGCGTCAACGGGTTTTGGAACACCACCGAGTGATAAAATTAAGTGTCGCCGCCCTGGTGTCACCCGTAGTGCCCTCTCCAGCGACGATGAAACGAGGGTTGTTCCGACCGGTTCGGGGGTTCCAGGCGATGGTGGCCCTCCTCACCCTCTTCATCGTCTACTACACTTACTGGGCTCTCCATCTCACGCCAGAGTATGATCGGGGCTTCTACCTAGACGACACCGAGTTCGTCAAGGCCGCCACCTACGACCCGGAAATGCGCAGCACCCTTCTGAAATGGCGCCGGGAACACATCAATCAGGTCCCCGGTAACGATATCGAGGACCCTAGTCTCACCAAGGCCATTGAAGACATCCGCTCCCAGATCGTCGCCTACGATGAAGACGCCGATCTTTGGGACTGCGATCCTACCTTAAAGCTCCCGCTTGCCGTGGCTATCCCTGAGTACTTTACTAATCAAAATTCAGTGAAACCGCCAGTACAGCCATTTGACGCCCGCCTCACGCTTGCAGTATACTATAACCACTTGTACCGCTTGCTTGAAAAAGGCCAACCGTTGCGAGTACCGTTCCACTGGCTGGACTGGGTCGATCTTTCCAAAGTGCATAAATACATCTATGATCGCCAGCCGCTGGACGCCGACATGTGTCGCCAGCTCTTCGATCTATCGGGGGACGAACACAAGCAGCTTCGCTTCGGGCTGACGGTAAAACCCGTCGAAGAATACTGTCGGGAAAATCCCAACCTGCTCACCGGATTCGAAGTTTTCGCTGCGTCGGGGCGCCACACCGCCGACGGTAAAGACCTTTCCGGAAAACTATTCTTGCATTCTACGGCGGCGCCTACGCCCCACCGGATAGTGTTTTTGACCAACTCTCACATTGATGTCCCGTTGGAGGTGGAAGTGGAAAATGACATCAACGATATCGAGTACAGTTTGATGCACTCGCAGATTTTGGAAGCGGGGCTTAACGACACTAGCATTTACCCCAACCGCTCCCACGTCAACGTGCTTGAGCTGTATCGCCGGCTAGCATCGAAATCGCAAACCAACCCAAAGACTCTGGCTACTAATTACATGTGGCTTGAGGAAAGCGATTTCGACGTTAACCCGAAAGCGGCATTGGAATCCATCGATAACAGTCTTCCCTGGGAACTGGCGTATGCTGACGCCATCGACTTCTCTTTAAGTGTCGATAAACCCCCCAAATACTTTAACGAGGCCAACATCCTCAAGCTGGTGACCGACTACGCCTTCGGAGACCACTACGACTGGCGGTTTTTCAAAGGGATCATCACCTCCGACATTCGCAAATCTGCATCGCTTCACCGCTTGATTAAAAACTACCTTAACTTTGCCCGCCAAACCGAGTTGCGGACGTGGATTGCCCATGGACTGTTGCTTGCATGGTACTGGAACGGGATTGCGTTTCCTTGGGACCAAGACGTCGACGTACAGATGCCCATTGCCGATTTACACTCGATGTGTCGCCGGTACAACCAGCTGGTAGTGGTGGAAAACGTCGGTGACAACAAAGGCAATTTCGACGGGTTTGGCCGGTACTTCCTCGACTGTGGCTCATCGATCACCCACCGCAACAAGGGCAACGGCTTGAACGGAATTGATGCGCGGTTTATCGACGTCGATCTGGGACAATATGTTGACATCACCGGGCTCGCGGTATCGGAGGACAAAATGCCCGCTGACCTTTACCAGTATGCCGATTCTGAGCAGCGGCGGATGTCTCTGTTTGACCGCAATAAGGCGATGACGGTGTATAACTGCCGCAACGACCACTTTGTTATGCTCCACGAGCTCCTGCCGTTAGTGCCCGCGGTGATTGAGAATCAGGTGGGGTACATACCCCACGATGTCGTGCAGCCGTTGTTGCAAGAGTATGGGCTCAAATCCGTCACCAACGTCGTCCACCACAACTATCGGTACCTGCCCGAGCTCAGAATCTGGGAGTTGAAGTCATTATTGCGAGACTATCTCAAAAACCCAGAAAAATGGCTCGACGATCACCCGATAAAACTAGGCCCCGATTGGGACACGGTGAACGCCTCACGCAATATTAATTTTGACGACGATCATGCATGGGACAATGACTTTGACGGGCTTACCAACATCGATGTCGCCCAGCTCTTGAAACACCCGCTGGTGTTCCGCAAACAGTATAAGCTGCGATGGTTCACCCGCTACAACCAGGGCGAAGTCGACCGCGTTATCAATTTCAGGTATGCCGAGCAATTGATGGCGGTGCATGAGTTGATCAAATCGGAGCCGGCGCTAGGCCTGGGGCTCGAGCCTGACTACTCGATGACGCAATTAATCAAGGACGGTGACGACTACGCCGAGCGGGTGAACCAGATGGTGGGTCTAGCCGCAGCGATGGGGTAATAACGCCCTCCCCGTGCGAGCCAAATTTTCCGAGCGGCGTTAATCTTGCATTATTCCTCATGCCGCTCGCCATTGCTGACCTTTAGGGGTCGTGAAAAATTACGCGCCTCCCACCTGCGGGTGCGCGAAGCATATAATGTCATAGAGCACGCCTCTGGCCCTGTGCAGGAAAGAGGCACCCGGGTCCCGGCACTATAAATGAGACAAATTTTCACCACAGTTTTTTCTTCATTCACTCGCTATGCAATTCAAGACCGTCGCCATTGCTTTGACCGCTGTTACCGTCGCCTCGGCCGCCGCCAACGGCACTAACGCCACCACCAACGGTACCAACGGTACCGGCGACAAGGAATCCAACGCCATTGGCTCCGCTGCCAACGTTGTTGCCGTCGCCGCTGCCGCTGGTATTGCCATGCTTTTGTAAGTACGACATCGGTATAGGTGCTATAATCAACAATTCAAAACCATAATTCAAATCAATTGTAGTGACTTCGACCTGAGTCGAAGCTTAAGGAATTTTCCGTGCCAAGTCAAAATGTTACGAAATTTCCCTAGCGCCAAGTCTAGGTTACGAAAAGACGCCTAGTGCCAAGTCATTGCTGTGACGAAACAGCCTGGTACCATCAAGAAAACCTAGCGGTGCCAAGGTGGGTTTACGAACGTGTCCGCCCAGACATCCGAAGGGCCTCAACGTCGACGCCGAACCTTGGAATATTTACTGGTAGCTGAGGCAATGCATATGGATGACGAGCATGCTGGCAGCTGTAGAACGCGTAGCTCATATGTTGGCGACTTCGCCTCTTTTTCTCCGGTCGCCTTATGCGCGGTAGGGATATGTAGCCTGCCGCGTAGCAGCCAGCACGAACATTTAGAGCCAGCCCCGTGGGCGAGGCTACGGCGACGATAGGGCGGCGGTTTTTGTCGGCACCGTGTTGTTGTCGTATTTCCCTCGTTATCAGTTGATCTACACATCGCAAACAAAGCCTCCTTTACGATACGCTAATACCTTATTATCTTAGTCATACAGGCATTGTTCTCCCGCACCATAAATATTGATCATCGAGGGTTCTATATGCAGAATTTCCGCCGCTATTACCACTTTGGGCAGTGAGGGGACAAGGCACGTGCCCCGCACCGCCTAGGCCCATTTTTTGGTGAGAGCGCGCGCCACCCTGCGAAAAAACCTACCCCACAGCCGTCACACCCTCTTCCAACCCCCCCTAGCCAGCACTAATGGACCAATACGGCGACGACTCAAAACGCAAGCCTCTGAAAGGCCTGGTGCTTACCGAAGAGCAGAAAAAGGCGCACCACATTGCCCTGGAAAAGAAGCGCCGGGAAAACATTCGTCTGGAGTTCGACAAAATCGTGCTGTTGACTCCGACGCTCAGCGAGCTGGAGAACCGACTGGAGCTTAATATCCTCACCAAGAGCGCCGACTACATTTGTGATTTAAAGCAGGAAAACCACCGGCTCATAGAGTTGTGTCGAAGTAAAGGCATCCCCGTGCCGCCGGAGCTTCTCTACACCGGTCCCGCTAGCGATGGCAGCGATATCACCAAGTAATTCCCGTTCACCCGAACTCTGTATCTATATATCCCTGCAGCTGGCTGCTTATAATTACACAACCGTATTCCCTAATGCTGGGTCCTCACCACGGTGGCATACCGCCACTCGCGTCCGTTGACGTCCCAAATACATGACACAGGAAGCACCTCCCACGCGCTGTTGGCGATGGGTGCGGTGGCCACCACCAACCCCGAATTGAGAACACTGGCGTCGTTGGTAAACCCAGTGAAGGTGGTGCGGTCACCAAACGCCACTAAGCGTCCATGGTCGAACCCTGGCGGCGATGCCTTAGGCGTATCGTCTTCGTCATCGCTGTCGCCATAGTCAATCCCCAGCGAGATCTCAGTGTAGCTAGTACCGCCCCACTCAATCAGGGCTCCTCGAGGAAGCTGGTCAACTAACACAATGATGAGCTGATCGCTAGCATCGCCAATGTGTTCCGTATACTGCTGCCAATGATGACGAGCAGTCGTCATTAACGCTGGATCAGTGATGAAGCAAATCACCAGGTCATAATTGGTGGTGTTGACAATTGCGAGCACCCGGTGGAGATGCTGAAGTGATAGCGCACTTTCACAGCCATTGGTCTCAAGGTCCATCAGCGCCGGGATCAAGGGAATCTGCCCTGAAAGCAGCGCGTAGCGGTAAGTCGGTTGTACATCAACAATGCTTTGTGAGTAAGGTCCAATGTTCAGCGGCGCCCAGAACAGGCGGGAGAAAATGTGTACCCCTTGTTTTGGGCCCTGACGATGCTTGATGATGGTACACGAAAACGATACCTCAGCCAGTTGTCTTTGTGTAGCGATGCAAATTCTCAGAGGCGGTAACGGCTTTATAAAGTAGTTCACATAAATTGCATTCACTTCTTCAAATGCAGCCATATCGCGTAAAAGCAAAGTGACACACTGAATGTCATCCAGAGTGAGTTGATGGTTATTGAGAATTAATGTGAGGTCATTGAAGATATTCGTCAATTGACTCAGAACCAGTGGTGCCAGTGACGTGAGATTACCCACATACACTCTGTTACCATCAACTTTAACCAGAGGCGATAACTCGATAAGATCCTCCAGTTTGTCTATCACTTTCACCTCCAAGTCAGTAGTGGTGGTGTCAAAGTCAGTGAATGGCTCTTCGAGGAGGGGAGGCGCAACTGCCAGGGTAAGCAGAGACTCAGCTTTGTCTTTGACTTCAACTTTAACTTTCAAATAAGCCACATCATTATCTAAGAGAATAATCTCTTGTTCGACCACTTCCAAGCGCTTTTTGAAGTAGCAGGCATCAAACACAAGAGTCTCAAACTCACCGCCTTCGCCGCAAATGTGGACGTCAAATCTTTGATTCAAACCTAGAAGCACTGGGTACATCTGCTGAATAGTCTTCCCCAAATGACCAGTATTCAAGCCGATGGCGGCCACTTTGATTAACCGGGCATCGAGGCCCAGTTCACACATCTCCGCCATAAGCTCCTGCTGGTCACGTTGCCAGAGATAAGCCAACGGAGTAAGGCCAAGCTGTTTACATACGTGTTCGACTCGAGTACGCTGGTACTGACTCAAAATAGCCCCACAGCTGACGCCTTTGACATCAGGCTGAGCCTCAAGCACTCGTTGAAGTAAGCAATATAAGTCCTCAATTTCATCGTCAGCAGTCTTCTCGTACTCGAGGTTTTGGTTCTTAGACCCTCCCTTAATTGGTTGCCTATAAAGCGGCACATCTAGACAGTTTTGGTAGAAGTCGATGACGTCGTGGCCCACCGTTTGGAACATAAACAGGTCGATTTCGTCCCGTTCGACGGGGTACAAATTGGCGAGGGCAGCTAGCTCATGGCCCTGGGTGAGACAGTGATGGAGATTATAGAACAGGTCCTTGCCTCCCGATATGAGGGCGACAAACTTCATTCAGTCACCTTCGCTGGCCTCAGGGATGAGAATTACACAGTGCGAGGGCATCGCCTGCGTAGTTCTCAGACCGCGATGGTGAATATTGTTGTATGCACACCGTGAAAAATCTTCTGCGACCATAAAAAAGGCGACCTCGCACCCTACCAGTTTTCTTCTTTACACTCAAGTCAAGATGCCCAGTAAGTGTTTTTGCCCCCAATGACCACGATGCCTCGTGCACGTGTTTCATCTCCACCATGGTCATGTACCCTCTGGTGGTGAGGATCGGGACCTCATATGATCCGTGACTGAACTCCCGACACTTCAGTCACACTGGTAGTGACGGCGTGAGCTGCAGGGCCGCCGTCAGCAATGTGCTAACCGCAGTTGTTGACAAGTGTTTCAATCTTTGTGGTGCTTGTCGTCATCTAGTGAGGATCGTTTATCTATATGAATAACCGCTAACATATTAGGAGCTCCCAGAACTTACTCGAAGACTTACGCTGTCCCCAAGCAACCTTACGAATCTGCTCGTTTGGACGCCGAACTTAAGCTCGCCGGTGAATACGGTTTGAGAAACAAGAGAGAAATCTACAGAATTGGTTTCCAATTGTCGAAGATCAGAAGAGCCGCTAGAGACCTTTTGACCAGAGATGAAAAGGACCCCAAGAGATTGTTCGAAGGTAACGCCTTGATCAGAAGATTGGTCAGAATTGGTGTCTTGCCCGAAGACAAGATGAAGTTGGATTACGTCTTGGCCTTGAGAGTCGAAGACTTCTTGGAAAGAAGATTGCAAACCCAAGTCTTCAAGTTGGGTCTTGCCAGATCGATCCACCACGCCAGAGTCCTCATCGACCAAAGACACATCGCTGTTGGTAAGCAAATTGTCAACATCCCCTCGTTCGTCGTCAGATTGGACTCGCAAAAGCACATCGACTTCGCCCAAAACTCGCCTTACGGTGGTGGCAGAGCCGGCAGAGTCAAGAGAAAGAGACAAGCCGCTGCCTCGGGTGGTGACGACGCTGCTGACGAAGAAGAAGAGTAATTGTAGATATCCTCAATACATTCTAATTCTTAATAATACGGTTACTTATAGATAATGATCACAGGCTTGATTTGATTGCACAAGAATCGTACTAAAGTAGACAACAAGCCAAATTCGAACAGAGACAACAGGGCAAACTTGAATTGAGTTGGTAAAACTCCGACTAATATTCTACATTCAACATAATTCTGGTTTTGCAAAATTTTCCCTCTTCGCCAATTAGTCTCAATCGTCGTAAATTATTTGCACTTGTCGTACGAGAACACACATAAGTCTTTCATCTTTCGTCAGCCAGCCTCTTCGAGACCAAGGGGCTTCGAGAAGGTCACCCTCAAAAGGGCCCTGGAAATTGTAACCTCGACGTACTGTAGTCTACATTAACTTCCCTAGACCAGCGACAGAGGAATCGGATCTTGGTCAATTCGACTTTACGACAGTGTATCTAGAGTGATTTTACTTAACGTCATTCAATCCACGGACCCTAACGAAGACTGCTCTTTATCCAACCACACCACAAGTAAGGTTCTGTGATTTGTGGTTGCGGATGCTTGTCGAGAAAGATATTAGCCATAAAGGAATTGTACTCGATCGGTCGACTACTGAAGGTTTCCGTTTCCCAATAAGTTGTATTACAATATACAGATTAGATGAAGGTTTCGTAGGCAACGGGAGCCAAGGTTTGAGGGGCGTTCTTGCTGGCGGCAACAACGTAAGCGCCTCTGGGCTTGGCGGGTTGTCTCTTGAGTTGGACGGTTTCACCGTTGGCCTTGGCGGCAGCCTTCTTAGCTTGGTTGGACTTGACTCTGTCCAAGAATTCTTGTCTGCACTTCGAGTGCTTGACGTGTTCCACTCTGATGTTGAGTCTCTTTTCGATGTATCTGTTACCGACAATCTTGTGGCAGATGACACCAACCGAGGTCTTGGTCACGTTGTAGACAACACCGGTCTTACCGTGGTAGAACTTGAAGGGCATACCACCGTGGATGGCGGCGTTGGCCTTGATGTCGACAATGTCACCGACCTTGTAGGTGGTGAGGTAGGTCGAAAGGTGGGGGGTACCACCGGCTTGCTTGAACCCCTTGGAGAACATGTATCTCGTACGAGATCTAAGACCAAACGACTTCCCCATGGCTGATAATTATTCTGGTAAGTTCAGAACAGGTTATTGATGGGGTGAAAAAAAATTCGCCGGGCGGGCGTGGTACTGCACTGACCGCGGGAGTGCGACTAGGGCTAGAAACCCTAACCGCGAGCATAATCACGTGAGATACCATTTACGGTAAATGGAGACTAATCCCCACCAGTAATACCAGTAACGGCGATAGGATTGCTCATCTTTGGAATTCTATTAATTGTCGCTAGACTGTCAATTTATGGTAGCCGTGTCGGAATCGCTAATCGTCGCACGTCATAATTCAAGGGTGAGGCAGCCCTGGGCCGAGATAGAAAATAGCCTAGATTTGAGCGGCAACAAGCAGGGGTCGCTGACGCCCATGATCTCATGGCATTGTTTTCGCCATAACTATAGTACTACCGTTTCTCTATAATTTTTGAAATGGTTGACTGTGGACTCATAACCATACTCGTAACTCTACACACATTCTGCTAAAAATAGCTATAAGCTGTCATGTTATTTAATCGTTAGTGTGATTGAGGGGAACTGTGAGTTATTTGAGGGCTTCACAACCGTTGGCGTGTGTTGTAATAATCTATTGCTTCGGATTTTGAAGAGTTATAGTAATTATCAACTAAATATAGAAATTGCTCGGACGATAAGTCATTAATGATGGTAAAACGGTCAGGGCGGTATTTTCGAAGCGATGGTATTAAACAATGACGACATCACAATTTCTGAGTGCCATTTGACACCTCGTATATTTCGATTTCGCATGCTCACCTCTGCTGTGAATGCCCGTTCGCACAGGCACAGTTACAAAGCGTGTCAAGTAAGTGACTCGCACAAGCATAGCCACGAACCGTCAGACAATTTCTCCATGAGCGCGCTGCTGTCGTTTGACAAGGCGCTACAATTGTGGACGGAGATTGATCTCCCCCTCCTCCAGAAGCGTCTCGACGAAAACGGCCTCGCCGTTAAGGAGGATCAAAAAGCGCTGTTGGTGTCACGCAAGAACCTTGCCGCCAAAACCAAGGACTTCAAGAAACTCGACGACCTGGAGAAGTTACTGGAAATCAAACCGCTTTTGAAGCTATATCAAAATGAAATTGATAAGCTCACTAACCAGAAAAAGCTGGTCGAAGGGCACTTCTTCGAAGTGTACCGCGTGTTATCTGAGGCGCCTGATCCCAAACCATTACTCCAAATCCTGTTGGATCTGGTGATAAAAAGCGCTGAAGTCGACGAGTTGAATGAACAACTCCAACAAGTTACCACTGAATTAAACAAACGAGCAGACTACGATCAGATAAAGCAGCGGTTACTTCAGCTCGAACAACTGCAAGCAGAGACTTTAAGCCAACGTGTCAAGGCTAAAGAAGACGAATACAAAAGCATCATTGAAGAGAAGGAGTCCAATTGGAGTGATAAGGAGCGTCAATTGCAGAAACAACTCGCTGACGCCCAAAAACAGATAGAGGAATTGCGCACGAATAACGAAGTGTCTGAGCTTCAGGCAAGCAACAACTTGGGGTCTAACGATAAGGCATCGGCAGCGGTGTTAGCTGAGCTTGATTTTGTTCATCGCGAGGCCGAGCTGCTGAAAAAGCGTTGTTACGAACTCGAAAAGCGCAATGAATTGTTACGAAGCAAGCTTGCCACAGCCGAGCTGGATCTGAAAGTGTTGGAGATGGAGGCGGGCTTCAAGAAGCAAGTACTGGAGCTTGAAGGGGAGAACTCATTGCTTGTGGCCAACCTTGATCAGGTGAGATCAAAGTTGGATCAGGTATTGGCAGAGAAAACCGCCCAAAGCTCAAATGAGATTAAGCATGTGCAACAGTTGACCGAAGAATTAAGCAAGGTCAAACGTAAACTTGAAAAGGTGCATGATTATGAAGAGTTGAAGCATGAACTCCAGCTCTTGCGACAACTTGAGTTTGGCGTTGACGATGACGAAGACACTGCCGTCAACTCGCAGTTGGTTACTAGAAACAAGCAACTTACAAATCAAGTGGTGGAGTTGCGCGAGCTGCTGGCGCAATTCCAGCAACAGATTACTACGTTACAACAACAAGTTGAGGCTACTTCCACTGAGCTTCAACGAGTGAAGAAGCTCAACGTGAAGCTTGAAGAGGATTTAGCTGGTGTAGACACTCTGGGTTCGCGCTTCAACGACACGGGGCTGATGATGCTGTTTGCGCCGCTGGTGGCGACTCAGGAGTCGTCGGCTCAGCCACTGATTCTCCCCATCATCACCAAGCAACGGGACCGCTTCCGTGACCGCAATGCCGAGTTGGAAGACGAAGCTAAGCGTCTCAATACTACCATCGCCGAGCTTAAACGCCAGGTGGGGCATCTCAAGCAAGATAACGAACAACTTTACGAACGCACACAGTACATGGCGCTGTTTAGCAACAACAAGGCGAAGCGACTCACCCCGAAAGCCAATTTACATGACAACCCTTATCGGGAACAATACGAACTGAAGATGCACCCTGTGGAACAATTCCGCATCCAAGAGCAGGAGAGAATTAGTCTGGGACTCAATCCCATCGAACGGTTATTCATTCTGCTCACCCGAACTATTTTGGCCACGCGTCTTACGCGCATGGTGTTCTTCTTCTACTGTCTAGGACTCCATTTGGTGGTGATGATGGTTACAATATACCTGATGCTGGTGAGTCTGGGCTACGTACCTGATGTTAGTCACCGGGGGTCGCTGGGCGGCCTTGCCAGTGGCCAAGTGGGTCGTCCCGACACCTTGGGTAAAGTGGTTGAGTAATTATAAGTTAGCCAATAAAAAACCTACCCATTATATAACTGACACTCTCCTTCAAATCAAACCGGCAACAGGAATTTCTTGCCCTTCAACACTTTTTGCCAGTAGATGTAGAAAAAGTCGGTGTACACCAATGTCTGGACCACCCCCAGCAACACGGAGACGTAGTTGAACTTGCCTTCAACCAAGTACCGCCAGATCCAGTTGGGAATGTATAACGCCCGGTAAATACCGAGGGCAGCGATGTAGTGGGTGGTGATGTTTTCTGCCTCACCGGTACGTTGCAAAATGTACAATTGAGGGATGATCGCCACCAGCTCAAGCCACAATGAGAACGACCACACGATGCCGCCCACGGTGTACTTTTGGGTGAAAATCAACGCGAACAACGCCGCTGCCGCGAACAAGTAGCGGATAGGGAAGGTGTCGACCTCAATCTTGGTATTCTTGATGTACTTTTTGGCAATGAGGAAGATAATGTATGCTTGGGACACGAGGAAGGTGATTTTCATGAGGGTGTTGTACACTGAGTAAAACTTGGTGAATAAGTCGGTGTACCGCGTGATGTACACGATCATATAGAGCACCTGGGTTTTTAGCGAAAGCCCATTGGCGCTCTTGTTCTTTTCAATGGTGTGGATGAGCAAAAAGATCAGCACCAAGTGGGCCAAATCCCCAAGGAAGCGGAAGATGTTCATTGACACGTACACTGGGAGAAACGATCGCGCGCGTTAATACTAACTGTGGTGGTGGGGCAATATGATGGTAGCGCTGCGCAGGGCTCGCTGCGCCATAGAGGGTGGATGACTACAATGCTATCAGAGTTACGGCGGCGTCATAGGCGGCGTCGTCGTCGTCGCTTTGGACGGAACCGTGGTCCACGTGGATGCCATAGCCAGTACCGGCATCCGCCATTAATTCAACGTCATCAATCAGCGAGTGCCACGGTAAGTCGACGTTATTATCGAGGAACTGCTGGAGATACACGGCATCCGGAGGTGCGAACCCTTGAACTTTTCCGTCACGGAAATGAAAGGCCACTGGCCACTTCGAGAGATTGAGCTGGGGCAAGATGTCCCAGTACTCGGTGATGTCCGCCACGAGGACGTGTTTGCTCTGCGCTGCCGTCTGGATAAAGTGGGTGGGGTAGTGGTAGTTTTGCCAGCCGTCGCACCAGGGAGCAGTAACCACGAGGTAGGAGTCGTTGGCGGAGGGGGCGGTGACGTCAACCGGGGCGGCAACTTTGTGGACCGGCGAGCGGTAGCGACTAAAGTCGGCGTCAACCCCAGTCTCGGCAGCAACTAACGCCACTAACGCGCCCAAGTCGCGGCTGGCGATATGGGTAATGCGTTTAGTCTCGTAGTTCAAAAGCTTAAGCGTCGGCCATCCTGACACCAGAAACAACTGGGCGAGCTTCGGGTTATGGGGGCCGTCGACTTCGACCAATTGGAGCTGAGGCAGCGACGGGATGACCTCAGTGAGATAGTGCCAGGTGGGGTCAAACTGGCGGCAATACTGGCACGAGTCCGAGAAAAAATATATCAACAGATGCGTTGCCCGCCCGAGTGCCTCCACGTCGGCGTCGCCGAGCAATGCCGCCACTGCCATTTCGAGCCAGAGCACAAGCCATCTCCACTGCATTAGGCGTGAGCGAAGGGACCCTGAAGTCGCACCACCATCGTTTCTCGCAGGAGCCAGCACTGAAGCCCCGGCCCTGCGCGCACAAAACCCCAAAACGGCCGACGCACCAGCCCTGGCTGCAAAAGCGAGCCATGGGTATAAAACGAATAAGGTAGCCGGGTACCCCCTCAAGATCCCTTGCTCCCACACTCTCTGAAAAAACCACTATGAAGCGCATCTTCACTATGGCTGCCCCCGCGGTCGCCCTCCCGACGTTGATCGCCACCCTGATCTCCACCACCACCTGCGATAGCTGTATCGCCCCAACCTCGTTCGTCTACTCCAACAACACGTTGCTGGCGACGCTGGAGCCGGTGGTGCCGCTGTCGTCGTCGGTGGAACCCGACACCACCGAGTACGACATCTACGAGCTGACAGAGACGGTGTGCCGTGGCTCCGTGTGCGACTTGACCACTAACATCTACTCCAAGCTGACGGTGACCACCACCATTGGCGGCGAGTTGACGCTGTACGTGACTGGTATTCTCCAGGAAACGCTGCTGTCGGTTGCTCCTTGGAACAACGACACCACCCTCACCACCACCATCGACAACCAAGTGACGGTGATCACCACCACCAGAGAGTCGGCCGAGCCCGTCGAAGTGACCCTGTACGTCACCGAGGAGGATGTGTACACTCTGGACGTGGTGGAAACTCAAGTGCAAGAGACAGTCGTCATCGTCACTCAGTGTGGCCCTGACGGGTGCTCGGAAGTGCAACAAACTACCAGCACCACCGTGCTCTCTACTCACCCTGAGACCAAGACTAAGACCACCACCAAGGCGGTCGAGGCCACTGAAACCACCACCACCCAATTGCCGCCTCAAATCGAAGACGCTACTCTGTACGTGACCGAAGCTGAACCCACCACCGAAAACGTCGTCGACACCGTGCTGGCCGAATCTGTTGTCTACACTACTGTGTGTGGTCCTACCGGGTGCATCGTGGTGGAAAAGACGTCGACGCTGGTGGTGCCTGAAACTACTACCACCGCTACTACCACCACCGCTCCTGCTGACGACGTTGAGGCGACGCTGTACGTCACTGAAGTGAACGAAAACACCGTCAACCACGTCGCCACCGATGTCTCCGAACAAGTGGTTGTGGTGTCGCAACAAAAGCCTCTGTCGGAGGCCCCTGTCGATGAAGTCTACGAGACTAATATCCTGACCACCGTGGTGGTTATCACTCTGTGTGCTGACAACAAGTGCTTCGAAACCACCGTCACCACCACCTCGTGCCCCGAAGAACCGCAACCGACGACGACCACAGTTTGTGAAACTTGTGATGCCGTGTCGGTCCCTTCGCCCGAGGAAGAGCCCACCGTTGTGCCTCAACCCACCACTGAACCGGCGCCCGTGCCTTCGCCCGAACCTACTGTTGCTCCTGTGCCTTCGCCCGAACCTACTGTTGCGCCTGTGTCCTCGGCTGAACCTACTCTCGAGCCGACTACTGAACCCACTACTACTCAGCGGGTGCCTACTGTCGACGCTCAACTGGCACCGCCGTCCTTGTCGATTGTCAACGTCATTGAAAACAACATCTCCACTCAACTTCCCCCTTCAGTGGTGGCGTCAAAATCGGATGCTCCCACTCAGGGAGCGATCCCCACCTTTGATGGAGGTGCCAGATCGCTCACTGCTTCCGGAGTGCTCGGGGTTCTCGTGGGGTTGGCGATGTTGATGTAGACAGCCGCCTGGGACTAATGGTAATGACAATAGAGTTTAGCTTAGACTTATAGATAATGATAATGTACTATAATTGTGAATCAAGCGCCCGCTTAGCGGTGTTATCATCATAAAATGGTCATGAAGAACATGTCTGAAGAATGATTATGATGCTCCTGTTACATTGTGTGGTAAATAGAACTATTGAAACATGCAATTGTGACGCTCAGAGGTAATATAGAGCAGTAGCTAACTCCCATTTGTGATTGTGGTGTGGACACGGCTGATGAGTCGCATTGGCGTAATGCACTCACATGAGGAAGTTTCTCAGAAAACCTCCAACGGCGTACTACACGACCACACAACGTAACACTACCCCCAAATGAAACTTGACTGTACACTAGGTCAAATATTTCCATCTCCAAGAATTCAATTTGATTGACGCTTTTTCCGTGATCTGCTCCTGAGGTGTGGTGGCCTCACTACCATTTACGCGCACTAAAATTTTTCACAGCCTTCACCATGCCTCCCCCCCACCATCGGAATCAGGCGTTTCGCCCTGAAAATGTCCACAAGCGGGCAGAAGACCTCATTGGCGTTGGCCAGAAGGAGGCCGCCTTGGAAACCCTTTACGACTTTATCATCCTGAAGCGGATTCGGTACATGGCCGTCGAAGACCTCGAGCCCATCGGGTTGTTGCTTATCCAACTCGCCGTCGAGTTGAGACGGGGGAAGTTGGCTAAGGATGCTTTGCACCAGTACAAGAAGAATGTCCAACTTTCGGAAAACGGGTTGGAGTCAGTGCAAGTGATCGTCCGCCGTTTCATCGAATTGGCGGAAAAGCAGTTGGACGAAGCTCAAGCTCAAGCCGACATCAAGATCGACCAAGACGAAGAAGACGACTTGGAAACCCAACAGCTGCCCGAAGCTATCTTGTTGTCGGCGGTTTCCAACACCGACTCTGCTGACCGCACTGAGCGTGAATTGGTGACTCCTTGGCTCCGTTTCCTTTGGGAAGCCTTCCGCGCCACCTTGGACATCTTGCGTAACAACTCCAAGTTCGAAGTTACCTACTCCGCCATCGTCAACCAGGCGTTCAGATTCTGCCTTAACTTCAAGCGTAAGGCCGAGTTCCGTCGTTTGTGTGAATTGTTGCGTACCCACATGCAATTGGTGACCACGCAAACTAAGACCACCGCTACCACCAACGCTATTGACTTGAACGATGCCGAAACGGTGCAACGTTACTTGGAACAACGTTTTGCTCAGCTTAATATCGCCGTCAAGTTGGAATTGTGGCAAGAATCGTTCCGATCGGTTGATGATGTTCACACCTTGATCACCGCCTCGAAGAAGGCTCCCAAGCCCCACATGATGGTCAACTACTACGAAAACTTGGCCCGCATTTTCGCTGTCTCGGACAACGCTTTGTTCCACGCCGCTGCCTGGAACAAGTTCTTCAACTTGTTCTCGCAATCGCCTAACGCCACCGACGAAGAATTGAGCAGATATGCCCTGATCTTCGTGTTGGCAACTCTTGCGATTCCCAAAAAGGTGCCCCTGGGCATGTCTCACGGCTCGCAATTCCACCACGTTGACGGTCTGTTCTCGGATGACTCCAACACGAAGACCAAGAACCTGAAGTTGACCTCGTTGCTTAACCTCAACCAAGTCCCCACCAAGGATGGCTTGATCAAGGTTATCTTGTCGAAGCAAATTTTGACCTACGTTGACCCGGCGGTGAAGGAGCTTTTCTACCTTTTGGAACAAGGCAACTTCCAACCTTTGACCATCAAGGACCAAGTGGCTCTGGTGTTCAAGAAGTTGGAAGCCGACAAGGACTTCAAGCCTTACATCTCGCGCTTGACCGACGTCATTTTGATCCGCATTTTCCAACACGTTTCGCAAGTGTACGAGACTGTCAAGCTTGACTTCTTGGTGTCGTTGGGCATCTTCGACGGTATTGAAGACAAGTTGCTGGCTCTTGAGGTGGAAGCTCTCATTGTCAACTCGGTCAAGGAAGGTCACTTGAACCTTACCATCGACCACGAAGCCGGCGTCGTTGTGTTTAAGTCGAACCCCTTCGAAGCGCAAAACCGCGACGACTTTGCTGCTTCTGTCGACAAGTTGCAAATCTCTCCTGCCGAATTGGTCCGTAGTCAAATCGCCAAGTTGGCCCAAACCCTCTCCGCTTCGGCCAAGATCCTTGACCCCAACTACGGTCGTCGGGCTCAAGAAGTTCGCCAACAAGCTTTGGCTAACGCCATGTCCAACCTCATTTCCGAGCAACAGACTCTTGCTCATCGGGCGGTGATCATCGATGAACGTAAGCGTGCCGCCGACTCGATCAAGCGTAAGCACGATGAGGAACTGGCTCGTTTGCGTCAAGAAGCTTTGGCCGCTGACCAGAAGGCTGAACAAGACCGTCTTGCTGCCGAACAAGAGCGTAAGAATGCCGAAAGACTCGAGCGTGAAAAGCAAGCGATCTTGATGAAGGAAAAGCGTCGTATCGCCGAAGAAATCAACGCCAAGGGGATCATCAAGGTTGACATGGACAACTTGGAAAACTTGGACACTCAAAAGTTGCAAATCATGCAAATTGAACAACTCAACAAGGACAAGAAGGCCCTTGAAGAGAAGTTGCAAGGTGTTGCCAAGCGTGCCGACCACTTGGAACGTGCTTTCCGTCGTTACGAATTGTCTCACTTGAACAAGGACGCCGAAGCGCAACAGCAAGTTGAAAAGGAAACCTACGCTAAGTACAAGGATGCTAAGATTGCCAAGGCGAGAAAGGAACACGAAGAAAACGTCGCTCTCAAGCAACGTTTCGAACGGATGATGCCTGACTACTCGTCGTGGCGTAAGGTGATCGACGCCAAGAACGCCGAAAAGTTGGTGGTGCTCCAAGAGAAGGCCAAGGCCGACTTGGAAGCCGCCAAGCAAGAACGTATTGAAACCATCAAGGCTCAACGGATTCAAGAATTGAAGGTGAGACGCGAACGTGAACGTAAGGCTCAAGCCGACGAAGCTATGCGCCAAGCTAAGGCCGCTGAGGAAGCTAGACAACGTGAGGAGCAACGCAAGCGCGATGCCGAATTGTTGAAGAAGCAAGAGGCTGCTGCCGCTGCCGCTGCTGCTCCTCCCCCTCCTCCTCCTGTGGAAAGAAAGTTGACTTTCGCCGAAAAGTTGAAGTTGAAGAGAGAAGGTCGTTTGCCTTAGTTAATACATATTTCGAAATTGTCGTTTATTCACATGTAGCATCATTTTCATTTCAGTATCCATTTATGGCGGCATATTGTTAGATGGAGGCCACCGGAAAATGATCTCCGGAACTGCGGGTGCGACCAAGTTACATATAAGCCCACTTTCACCGCCAGGTCACACTACATCATGGCAAGAATCACGGTGGTGGGGTCATTGAACTATGACTTGGTTACCTTTACTACCAAAGTACCCGAGGGAGGAGAAACTTATCAAGCTGATGCTTTCGAAAACCATCTTGGAGGCAAAGGCTTGAACGAAGCCATCGCCACGGCTCGCCTCAATGGATCCCCGCAAACCAGCGTGCGAATGGTGGGCAAGGTCGGCGGGGACTCGTTCGGCAAGGAGTTGAAAGGAGCGCTCGTCAACGCCGGTGTCGATGTCAAATATGTTGATACTGTCGACGGCGTCTCTCTGGGGGTGGCAGTGATTCTCGTGGAACTGCTGGGGGAGAACCGTATTTTGATCACTGCGGGGGCCAATGGCGAGTTGAAGCCTACACATGAAGAATACAATGACATTTTCAGTGGTGACCATCTGCCAGAATTTGTTATGCTTCAGAATGAGTACCCCGATACCATCAAGACCATTGAGTGGCTTAATACCAACAAACCCGATATCAACATTGCCTACAATCCTTCTCCTTTCAAGCCTGAATTAATCAATGAACGTACTTGGGCTAAGTTGGACTTGTTAATTGTTAACGAAGGCGAAGCTAAAGATGTTGCGGGTCAATTGTTGCCCGACACGGTCTTCGGCGAATCGAATGATGATTATTTCCAATTGGCAATCAAATTGAGAGGCTTACTCAATCCTAAGAATATTCAAACGATCATCATCACTATGGGATCGCACGGGTGTGTGTTCTTCGGCAAAGGCATGGACTCTCCTCAATTCGTCCCTTCCCGCAAAGTGGAGAAGGTGGTGGACACTACGGGAGCGGGGGACACCTTCTTTGGTGGGATCATTTCCCAATTGGCTAATGGCCACACGTTAGCAGAAGCCGTAACCTTCGCCACATGTGCTTCTTCAATTGTGGTGCAACTGAAGGGCGCGGCAGAAAGCATCCCCACTTACGAAACCGTACAAAAGCACTTGTAATGAAATAAAACTAATGAATACTACGTTGATAGTCCATCCATTAATAAAAATAAGTCGAAAAAGAGAACGTGTGCATCAAAGGGGAATCGAACCCCTGGCTCCACCTTGGGAAAGTGAAATGTTACCACTACACCATTGATGCCACTTGCGTAAAAGTGTATTTGATGAAACTCAAACGTTGCTGACTGTAGAGTCCTTTTTGCGTCTTTCTGGCCTCAAAAAGCGTCGAAATCTATTATAAACTCATTTAGGATAGGTTTGAATCAATAACCAAGACCCCCATATCAGTATACAGGCTAATTCAACCCAAATTATGTTCATCTACATGGTTATCATTGTGTTTCTCGAATTCATAAGTACATTAGATTTACCACAGCTCCCCGTTCGAGCGATGCACAGCAAATATGTGAGCTCGAACCGCATCTCCTCGTGCAAACTGTTTACCACAGAAAGTACACAGGAACGGCTTTTCTCCAGTGTGAATACGCCGGTGCGTCGTCAAGCGATATTTCTGAGCAAACAGAGCGTTGCATGAGTCGCACTGGAACGGTCGTTCGCCAGTATGGGTCCGGCGGTGTCTCGTCAAGTCCAGAGCCTTTGAAAACAGCTTGGTACACCCATCATGGTTGCACACATGAATTTTCTCCGTGGCGCTTTTCTTGTAAGGTCGTTTCAGATTAGTTGTGCCGTGCTGTTCATACTTGTGCACCAAGAGTTTTTCGTACGACGTAAACGTCGCCTGGCACGTGCTCTGGTTACAGTGGAACACGCGTAGCGACAGCAATTCTTCAGGGGTGTATTCGGGCTCGTCGGCCACCACTAAATCCTGGTGGATCGTCACCCGGTGCATGACGAGGTTATTGTACTGAGTGTAGGACTTCTTGCAAATCAGACACCGGTTATCTTTCAGTCCGGCGTGGGTGCGCTTGTGGAGATAGTATGTTTGTTCCAGCGGGAACAGGATATCGCAAACGGGGCACACAAACGACACCTCGTGGCTCCGTTTCCGTTTGCGCAGAGTGTCTTCGGCTGGTTGTTCGCCGCCAATAGCAGGGTCAATATACTGGTCGATCTGTTGGCCTGACGCCTGGAGCGCCGCCACTGCTCGCTTGACAACATCATCGACATCATTGTGGAGTCCAGCGGCGGCAGCAGCGGCTTCGACATCCTGAGCAACTTCTTCAGCGGTACGGGCATCGACCACCGAGCTGGCGCCGTTGCTGGAGCCATCGGAGCTCCCCTTGTTGTTGATGTGACTCAGCAGGGTATGCTGGGGGAGGGGCGGGGTGGTCGAGTGCAGCATCGACGCCCCCGGGTATTCATCGTCGTAGGACGATTTTTCAGATGTTGACAGCGCCCGTTCTTGAAGCTGGGCGACCTCGGCGGCGACCTCACGAGCGATGAAATCCTCCGCCGATCTCAACATGGTAGCCCCCTCCTCGCTTTTAACGAGTGAGAGGTGCGGGTCTTCCAGCGGGTTCTGCGCATGCGACCCCAGTTTTGCCAGCAGCGATGGCTTCGGCTTCCCCTCCCGAAACCGGTGTTGCTCCTTCTCTTTGCCCATTGGGGGTGGTATTGTCGTCCGAGTCGGGTGTCGGTATCTGTACGCCCGTTGACGAGGTAGCGCTGGAGTTCAGGTATTTTTCGCGCGACGCGCGCGCGCTCTGGGGGATGGGACCCTGTGAGGGAAGACACCACCATGGGGCATATATTCTATAATGTTCGATGTGGAATGTATATTAGAAGAGATCAGAGCTTATAGATTTGTTTGAGTTTCAAGAACTCGGTACGGGGTAAGATATCATTAAAACCGAATTCGTTGGGCAATGACCGCGAGTTGATCAACTTAACTTCCTCTTCCAGGCGCTTCTTTTCGTGCATTTGCCCCCCGTACTTCCAGATGGAGTAGATGAGCTCTTCCTCACCGAGCTCGCGGGAGGTGCGGTTGGCATACACCACCTCGGCGATATCATGCAAAATGTTGGCGGTCAACCCCCACACGTCGTAGACTTTCTCGTTGGTTTCTTCGTCGCGACGCAGACCGAGTTTCCCCCACGCTTCGAGCTTCTCCAGTTTGCTTAGTTTGTCACCAGTGACAAGGTCTTCGAGCTCGTCCTCGCTCATCAGGAGGTCGTCAATCTCGCGCAACCACTCGGCCTCGTTGGGGTTGTTTTGTTTGAAGATGTACAGGCGCAAGTTCCAGGGCAATCCGCCCCAGCGGATCTTATGCGACGTCCGTTCCACCGCTTCGTACAGCTCCTCGGAGATCGGGTGTAAGAAGTCTCGAAGTGGCAGCGAGAAGATCAGCAGCGACTCGCCGGGGTTGAGGGAGATCTTAAGTTTATGCAAGTCGTCCTCGTTGCGAACGTTCATGAACCCCACGCAGGGACGGACGGCGGAAAACGTACGCGAGAGGTACGCCGGCAAGATGTTCAAGTGCTCAATGGTGAACCCCATATTTTTAAGCAAGAAATCATTGCTCTGGGAGATGCCGATCTCTTCTTCCATCTCGCGACGCGCCACCTGCCACTCGGTCTCCACTGCCAGGTCACTTTTGCCCCCGGGCAAGGAGACGTGGCCGGGGAACAGTCTCAACTTCAGCGACCGCTTGGTCAAGATCACCCTCAACTCGCCCATCTTGCCCAAGAACAAGAGGATGAACACCGCCAGCCGTCGCAGCACCGGCACCCGATGCCAGATCAGCTGCCGGGACATCTGGTAGTACTGGGGCTGGTACTGGCGGATGTTGTCGAGCAAGTGGACCTCCTGTACCATGGTGATACCAAATCTTCGCAATGTCGGTAACGCCGAAATGGCGGGGCGAACGACTTCAGCTATCATCACGTGCTGGGAACGTGGGGTAACCAAATTTGTAATGGGCTAGGTCACCGGAGGAGCACCACCAGCCGTAACCCCCCTCGCCGTAAAGTTCGGGTGATTTATATCATGGGCGTCTAATCTGGGGCGTATTTTTTTTTGGGGGTGAGATAGTCGCTATTCTACACGAAAAGAGGGGAACGATCCACCTGTTGGGCAATTATCGCGTCGGGGTGCTCCGAACAAAATGCCTGATAAGTAAGCAAAGTTGGGTGGGAACCCCCTATAAAAATTGTTGTATGGTAGTCTACGCATGTCCACGGTGGTGTATACTAAATTTAGAGCGATTTCCTCCCACCAAAGGCGAGCAATGGCTATCTTATCGCACTCTCACCACCCCCGGTACGACGACTGCGCGCTGTCACAGCCTCTCCAGAGTAGCAATAACACCCCTCCACCCACCCAAAACACACCCAATCAAGTCAACTACGGATACGAGGGGAACGATAAACAATGAAGAGGGGTGGGCCTTCCTCCCCACGACATTCTACACCACGCCTACCACTGCTGAAAATTCAACACTTGCTGTTAGTGCCACTTACTAATATGGGCAGCAACTGCCAGCACCGCTTTTGACACCTAGGAGGGGCTCACGCCGCTGGGGTAACGGGGAGATTGTCTGTCTGCGTCGCCGCCACAAAAATGAGGGAGAGAGCGAAAAAAATTAAAGGAAATCATCCGGTTTTACCGACGTTTCCTCGTGGGAATCTCAGTGCGGGTTTTTTTCGTCCGGGTACCCGACTCGCCAAAATAGGGTAGGCTACGGTGGCCAGGTATCAGAGAAACGGAACAAATGATGGGCGCCAAAGCAATTTATCGCGATAACAACGGTCGATAGTGGCCCCCGGGGCTCGTAGAAGGGAGTGGTTGCGGGCGATCTGACGTCATTCGGTGCTCGGCCAAACGTGCCGACGAGTGGGTCGGCGCAGGTGGCGGAGCTAGTCACGGGGTTGACGTAGACGCGGGCTATCTCCAGCGATCGCCGAGGTGCTCGAAGCCCGGGTGGCCCGACACCACCCAGCCGGATAAACACCAGACATCACAAGACACTCGGCCTCTCTCGTCAGGGGTGGCCAGGGGTACTTTGTGACGGGGGGCACCGTCGTAATTCTGAGTGGCGGAGAAGCCCTCTTTCTCAGACAGACAACAGCCGGGTGAGCAGCGCGCGGGTCGCTGATCGTTGTGACGATAAATTGACGCACCAGCCATAGCGACGGGTGTTTAGTGACGGCGGGGCGGCGCTTAACTAATCGCGTGCTTCCCACTTGTACCACCGGGAAAACAAGGGGAAACCGGGCTAATTTCATCAAAGCCACCCTCTGGTTGTCTCATCGCGTAGCTCCCCAATCTCTTACCATAAGCATCCGCGGCGCTGCCGTCCAAATGCCAAAGCAACTCTTGGCTCGGACGACAATGGGCTTGGCCGCCACAAACCTTGGCCTTAGGTTACGGTTGCCAAGAAACTAAGGTACGATTGCCCACGATTGCCCCAGCTGCTAGCGGATGTGGCCCGTCTGGGGGAGCATAATGGGGGGCTCATGTCAGGCGCGGGTCACCGGTTTTTCTCAACCACTCTCGGATGCAGCCCCCCGCCTCGCGTAGTGGTTGCGAGGATTTGTATAAAAACATCTCCCCGAGCCCGAACCCACGCACATACCTTCTGTAATCCCCGATGCTTTGGCTCTCTTGGTTGACGTTAGCCACGGCGGTGGTGGCGTGGTCGCCCACCAACAGTTACGCCCCGGGCAAAATGGACTGTCCCACCTCGAAGGACATCATCCGTGAAGCCAACCAGCTCCGGCCCGACGAGGCGGACTGGGTCTCCGAAAGACACAAGAACACCGACCAAGAGCTCTTGGAGTTCTTGAAGCGCGCCAACATGTCCGACTTCGACCCCGAGGACTTTTTGAAAAACAAGGCCAACCGGTCGTTGACCATCGGTCTTGCGTTCTCCGGTGGGGGTTACCGGGCCATGCTTGCTGGCGCCGGCGAGTTGCTGGCGTTGGACAGCCGCACCACCAACGCTAATGACAAGGGGTTGGGGGGCTTGTTGCAGCTGGCCACCTACATCACCGGTTTATCCGGGGGTAACTGGATGGTGGGGTCGTTGGTGCTCAACAACTGGACGTCGGTGCAAGACATCGTCGACAACAAGAAGCAGATCTGGGACATCTCCCACTCCATCATCAACATCGGCGGCTGGAACCCCATCAAAATGACCAAGTACTTCACCTCGCTCAACCTGGACCTCGACGACAAGGAAAACGCCGGCTTCAACACCTCGTTCACCGACGTGTGGGGGCGTGCGCTCTCGTGGCAATTCTTTGACGATGACGACCACGGTGCTGCCGTCACCTGGTCGGGCATCCAGGACCTGGACCCGTTCAAGAACCACGAAATGCCTTTCCCCATCGTCGTCGCCGACGGCAGAACCCCCGGCACCTACATCATCTCGGAAAACTCGACCGTGTTCGAATTCTCTCCTTACGAATTGGGGTCGTGGGACCCTTCGCTTTACCAGTTCGTCGACGTTAAGTACTTGGGTTCCAACACCACCAACGGTTCCATCGAGGGCGACTGTATTGGCGGCTTCGATAACGGTGGGTTCGTCATGGGGACCTCGTCGTCGTTGTTCAACCAGTTTATCCTTCAGCTCAACACCACTGATCTTCCCGACATCGTCAAGCTGATCGCCAACAAGTACTTGCTGAAGTGGTCGAGAAAGGACGAAGACATTGCCGTGTACAGCCCCAACCCTTTCTACAAGACCAACAAGGGTACCGTGGGTTCGATTGCCCAGAACGAAACTCTTTACCTCTGTGACGGGGGTGAAGATGGTCAAAACGTCCCCTTGCACCCGTTGATCCAACCTCAAAGAAAGCTCGACGTTATCTTTGCTTACGACAACTCGGCTGACACCAACGACCTGTGGCCCGATGGGACGTCGTTGATCAAGACCTACCAAAGAATGAACTCCTCGCAAGGTAACGGGACCGTGTTCCCCCCCGTGCCCGACGCCAAGTCGTTCATCAACTTGAACTTGACTGCTCGTCCCGCTTTCTTCGGCTGTGACGCCAAGAACTTGTCCAACTTGTTCACCAACAACAAGCAACCCAACTATACCGAGACCGACGTGCCCCTCATTGTCTACACCGCCAACCGTCCCTTCTCGTTCTCGTCGAACACCTCGACCTTTGACTTGAAGTACGACGTCGACAAGCGGAACTCGATGATCCGGAACGGGTTCGAAGTTGCCTCGCGTAACAACTTGACCTTGGACTCGGAATGGCCCGCCTGTGTCGGTTGTGCCATCATTCGTCGTGAACAAGAAAGACAAGGCATCGAACAATCGGAACAGTGTAAGAAGTGTTTCGAGCAATACTGCTGGAACGGATCGTTCGATGATAAGGAACCCGACCAATACTTCTCGCCCACCGGTACCACCAACGAAGCCAGCTCGGCCCAACCCACTAAGCCTAAAAAGGGTGCCGCCGCTGCTCTCGCCAACCCCTTGGACACTCTCCTCTGGGCGGTGATGGGTGTTGCCCTCTGGTGGTTGTAAACCCCGTGTTATTGAACGTTATTCAGATACTCAAATAAATAATTGTCCTTATTAAAACAGTAAGTTAGATCTACTCTAATCGAGACTCTGATATAAACGTGTATTTATGTATTTTTCATGCCATCATTACTTTGATTCCTTCAAGATCTTCGCCACCGCCTCGGCCACGGCGTTACCCACCTCCTGGGTGGACGACGACCCGTGCAAGTCGGCGGTGCGGATACCTTGGTCAATCACCACGCCCACAGCCTTTTCGAGGGCCTCGGCCTCCTTGACACAGTCCAACGACAATCTCAACATCATCGCCGCCGACAAGATGGTGGCGATGGGGTTGACCTTGTTGGCAGGCAAGTCCGGCGCCGACCCGTGGCAGGGCTCGTACAAGCCAAAGGCGGTGTTGGTGTCGGGCAACGACGCCAACGACGCCAGGGGCAACAACCCAAGCGACCCGGGGATCACCGAAGCTTCGTCGGAGATGATGTCACCAAACATGTTCGAAGTGATGATGATCCCGTTCAACTTGGTGGGCGACTTGACGAGGATCATCGCCGCCGAGTCGATCAACTGGTGTTGAACTTGCAATTGGGGGAATTCTTCCTTCATCACCTTGTCCACCGTCAGCCGCCACAATCTCAGCGACGCCAACACGTTGGCCTTGTCCAACGACCAGATCGGCAACGGCGGGTTGTGTTGCAACGCCATGAACGCCGCCATGCGGGTGATGCGGGTGACCTCGGCCACGGTGTACTTTTCCGTGTCCCACGCGGTGTCGTTGTTGGGCGACTCCAGTTGTTCCAGACGCTCGCCGAAGTAGATACCCCCGACAAGCTCCCGCACCACGGTGAAGTTGGTCCCCTTGACGATCTCGGGTCTGAGGGGCGACATGTCCAACAACTTGTCCAGGACGAAGTTGCACGGTCTCAAGTTGGCGTAGAGGTTCAATTCCTTCCGGATCTTAAGCAACCCTTGTTCAGGTCTGACAGCACCGGTGCCCCACTTGGGACCACCGACAGCGCCCAAAAGCACCGCGTCCGACTTCTTGGCGGCGTCAAGGGTTTCATCAGGCAAGGGGGAGCCCGTGGCGTCAATGGCAGCACCGCCAATGAGGTGGGTGTTGAATTCAAACTTGACATCCTGGTGGGGGGTGTTCTCCGAGATTGCCTTAAGCACCTTCACCGCCTCGTCACACACTTCGGTACCGACGTGGTCACCGGGCAAAATGGTAATTGTTTTCGTCACCATCGTTGGAATTGTATTACGTGTTGGTGTGGAAAGTTGGAAACTGGGGGTCTTTTTTTCTCTACCACCCCCACACCTTTATATGGAGCCAATTTTTTTCGTTTGCCGCGGTTAGGCCCGGTAGCGGAGCCGGAACCGGCGTGAGTCAGCCACGCCCATTAATTTTAGAAATATTATCAATTCGTATATCATATAAATTACAATACAAGCTCAACACTAGTGTTCAGTGGCCACTCCACTCGATGGTATCGAGGTCGATACCTTCCTGGACCATTTCCCACAACGGGGACATTTCCCGCAAGAACCCCACTCTCTGGGTGATGGCTTCGATGACGTAGTCAATCTCGGCCTCGGTGGTGAACCGACCAATACCGAATCTGATAGACGAGTGGGCCAAGGCATCGTCGGCACCCAACGCGTGCAACACGTATGACGGTTCAAGCGACGCTGACGTACACGCCGACCCCGAGGAAAGGGCAATGTCCTTCAACGCCATCAACAACGATTCCCCTTCGATGTAGGCAAACGACACGTTGACACACCCGGGGTATTGCGAGTCAGTCTGGTCCGACCCGTTGAACTGGGTGTGGGGGATCGCCAACAACCCGTTCTTCAACTTGTTCGACAATCTGGTGATGTGGGCGGTGTCGTAGTCCTTTTCTTGCTTGACCAATCTCGCGGCCTCACCGAACCCGGCCACCAACGCCGGCGCCAACGTACCCGATCTCAACCCACGTTCTTGACCACCACCGGAGATAAGCGCTTCCAACCGCACTCTAGGTCTTCTGCGAATGTAGGCAGCCCCCATCCCCTTGGGGCCGTAGATCTTGTGCGACGAGATCGACATCACGTCGATGTTCATTTCGTTGACGTCAATGTCGATCTTACCGTAGGCCTGGGCGGCATCGGTGTGGAAGAACACCTTGTTGGCGCGACAGATTTGCCCGATTTCCTTAAGCGGTTGGATAACCCCGATTTCATTGTTCACCGCCATCACCGACACCAACACGGTTTCCTTACGGATGGCGGCCTTAAGGTCGTCGAGGTTGATCAACCCGTGGGAGTCGACGGGCAAGTAGGTGACTTCGAAGCCGTTGTCTTGCAAGTAACGGCACGAGTCCAACACACACTTGTGTTCGGTTTGGGTGGTGATGATGTGGTTCTTAGTTTTGCGGTAGAAGCGCGCCACACCTTTGATCACCATGTTATTAGTTTCGGTGGCCCCCAGGGTGAAGATAATCTCCTTAGGGTCGGCGTTGATGACTTTGGCGACGTGTTCACGCGCCTTTTCCACTTCCTTGTCCGCTTCCCAGCCGTAGGCGTGGGTCAGCGAATGCGGGTTACCGTACAATCCAGTGAAGAACGGCAACATTTTATCGAGCACACGGGGGTCCATCGGGGTGGTGGCTTGCACGTCGAGGTAGATGGGTCTCGACCCGTACTTGGACTCGTCCCTCAGGGCGTTTTTCAACAGCAACAGCAGCCCCGCCGGCGGCTTCACCGAGGGGTCGATCGCAGCGGTGGCGGTGGCTTTCGCCGGCAGCGACGCCGACGCCAACCCTCTCACACTCCATCTGGCCACTTGGGCTCGACTAAGCGTCCGGAACATCATATCAATGGTAGCCTCCTAAAGCTATGGGTGGGGGTGTAATTAGCACGGAGGAGACGAGGCCTGTGGAAGGGTGATCAGGGATTAGAAAGAAATTTTTGGTGTGCGAAGCCGGGGGCTTTTTTCTGTCGTGGCGACGATCCGAGTCGGGGGCGATTCCGATCACGCGGACAACACGCTGAGTACACGGAGTCGAGACGGAGATTAAGGCCCACGGACGGGTCCCGTGGCAGTATAGATTTCTATGTACAGCTTTTCATTGGCCAAGCGACGCCGAGAGCGTCAGCAGCACCAACTCGTAGCACCCTAAAAAGATCGCCCCCCCAGCGGAGATCCACATGGTGCGGGGCCCCACACCCTTCCAGAACGCCGACCACCCTTCTTCGGCCAACGTTTGCCGCACCAACGCCCCCACCAGCACCTGGCTCGGGGCAAGCATGATCCGGGTTTTAATCACGTCGAGCGGAGTCGTGGCGGCGGCGGCAACTGCCCCCGCCACCAGGCCGCAGATGGCGCCGCGGGCCAACAGAAGCGGCTGGTCAATGCCCAGTGCGTGCAACCGCGTCTGCCACTCTCGCTTTAAGTACTCGTATAACGGGAACTGGATCATCGTGAACGGGATTTCCCGCATGATGGTGGTGTTCCACCCGCGGTACAACCCGCGCACCACGCCTTCCCCCAGCTTGTTTTGCACTAAATATAAGAAATTCAGCCACGACGTGTTTTTGCCCGTCGCCCCCGTGAACCCGGCCTGCGTCCGTTGTTTAATTACCTCCGCCGGCACCCGCACTAAGCAGGCGGCAATCTCCCCCATCAGCGCCAGCAACATGTGCAGCGCCACTGGCAGGAGCTTGTCTTTGGTGTAGGCCTTGGCCGAGTCGTAGGTGACGAAGAAAAGCGACGCCAGCGGAGCCAGCGCCACCACACACAGCCCGAGCCCCCGGTAGATGCCGTGCCAGCCGCCATTGGCGAAAAAGCCGCCCTTGGCCTGGAGACGGGTCTTGACGGTGTCAATGGGGAAAAAGGCGAGGTCGGTCAGCGTCCCCGCGCACGCCCCACTCTAGCATTCGTTAGTCAATTGTCTATGGCGTCGTCGGCGGTGGCATGTCACTTACCACAAGGGATATCACAAACGACGTGTTATCCATGTTTTTGTTATGTCTCTGGCGCCGGCACTGGGGATGGGGATGGGTGTCAATATTAAGGCTGCCGGAAATTCACGAGAAAAGATCGTTTCGGAGCCGACTGGTCCGGGGCTCGTAATGCGCGCCATCTCATAGATTTTTGGTGCTAACGAGAAGTGACGACAAACTTCGACCCCACCCGTTTTTTACGGGCATGTTTCATAATCAACGTATCGGGTTTCTTACCCGCAGGCACCAAGTCGTCGATAAGGGAGACAAACTCATCGTAGTCCCATTGGCGTTGGCGATCAAGAAGCTGAGCCACGCGAACCTTGATGTCATTGGCAAGCAGATCCTTATCAATATACTGGATCATACCATCAACGGGAGTGAAGTAGTACCCTTTTAGTTCAGCAATGTCGAGCGGCACGCTATAAAACTCCGGAAGACTTGATTTCCATTTGAGTAAGAAAATCTTATGAACCACCGTTTGATTCTTCAAATCCTTAAGCTTTTCAATGCCAAACCACCGGACCACGGCATTGTTATCAAGCTTATCACCCTGGCAAAATTTAGCCACCACTGAACGTACCACTGCGGGACTCTCTGATGGAAGCCAATTGATAATGTCCTCTACCGGTAACTTTTCATTGTAATCCACTTGATGTGCAATTAAAGTGGTAAGTACAAGATAAAGCACTCGAGAAACCACTTCAGTAGATAAGATCACCGCGTACCCATCAAGCTCACACCCGCCTAGCTTTGACCACGCCTCAGCAAACTCTGCTGGGGACACCGGCGAGTCGTCGAGAAGCTGAGCCATCAGCACTTTCTTAGGGACGTCTCCTCCCGTGTATATTGGTATCATTTGCGGATCAATGTACCCTTTCATCGCCGTGAGTTCATACTCGTAAGTACACAATGCCACGCCGACCATTCCAGGCTCAGGATCACTGGCACCAGAGGCATAGGCACCAACATTCATATCCTTGGATTCCTGCATCAATAGCACCAGATTGGAGTGGTTCATCTGACGGATTTTCCAAGTTGACGCAGCGGAAGTCATCACCAACTGAGGCTCCAGCGTCGCCGATTGTTTGATGACAATCTCCTCCCCCTTTTCAATCGCCAGCACAAGCTCGGGATTGAGCTGGACAAGCTTGTAGTGGGCAGTATCCGATGTCGATAGCTGACGGTAGATGTCCATTCGCGGTGGTTAATGAGACGCGTAGTGAGCCCTGTATGGTACATACAGAGATGAAATAAAGGTGACTACAATTAATCGCCTAGGTATACATCATTATGGACAAACTATTCAGATTGTAGTTGGTGACTCAACACAAGAGCTGAGAATCATTGTTATACAATGGTAGGGCCATGTTCGTCCTTCATTTTCTATTATCTTTAGAAGTCGACACTTTGATATTAAGTTGTATGTCATTATACTAGAGTTGAATGATACATTAATGAAGTGAATTAAGGTCTACTAGACGTGATCAACCGTTCAGAGTGGATTTGCATATTGGAATCTATAGATCAGTTGATTCATGTTTCAACTGCATAAACAACTACCTTGATACAAAACAGTGGCTCAGCTGATTGAGAAACAATCATTAGCCTACCGCCGCCGACAGCTATCATGATAACTCGATAGCTTGAGTCTATGTCCTTACTCCGCGATCGAAGATGACTCCCACTCGAAAGTCAAGCGAAAGCCCTCTACCAAAGTTTATCAGTGGCAGTATTTTGTTATCGTTACGTCTATCATTCCCATTAGTGCTAATCTAGTTTTGTTGTTCGATAATTGCGTCGATGTCTTCAACTTCTTTCAACCGGAAGTCCCGCGACATCGAGATGGCCCGCTTGGTCGATTCCGAGTAAACCAACTTGGCAAGTTTGGCCTGGGGGCCCCACCCGTTGACAGGGGCGTTCAACTTGAACGGCAATATCCACGAGGTGATGGCAGTGAAGTGAGGAGACAACAGCGTCAACTCGTGGATGACGTCTTCAATACACACAAGCCCCAAGCTGTCTTCAAACTTGTCTTCAACCACTTGGTTATTGTCGAGCTTAACGGTTTCGCCTTCGTCGTTGACGTAACGAGCCCGCTTTTGGAACAACTTACGCACCAGCGCGTGAGAGGGCTTGCCAATGACGATATAGGGGGCGATAAGGCTCAATAATTCCATCGTCAGGTCGTTGGCCTTGACAAACACCCCGGTGTCGACTTCAGTCAACTTGAGCACCTGCAAAACCTGGCGAGCCTTGGTGGGGATAGTGAGCCCCTTGGTGTGGTTGGGGACACGCACGACAAAGAGGAGACGGTAAGGAGAATCATCGGGCAAGTCAGAGTTGATGGCGTGCTTTTGAGCCAAATTGTTCACCCGCTTGTTTTCCAACTCGTTCAGTCGGTAGTTCGAGATAAGGGTTTCAGCCCGCACAAACTTGTTAGCGGCGGCCTTCTTCTTGCGTCTTTGTTGGGCGAGCTGCTTTTCACGGGCTTCTTCTTGTTTTTGGAGCCGCTTGCGGTCCTTGTCCTTCCGCTTGCGAAGGAGAATCTCCGGGTTGGAGTTGAGCACGGCCATGGTGTATGGGTTTAAAGAGATGCGATGCCCCCGCGATGACCTGTGTGCGACAAAGATAGGGCGATGCGGGTGGGCAGTCTCAGCAGCGCTACCATCCTGAAGAAAAAAGCACCTCAGATAATTAAAATAAAGTCTGTTTCTGTTTCAGTGTATGTCACACTTCAAAGAAAGAGGCTAACCCAAACAGTGAGTGAAACTACGATTTCCTTACAGCGTTCACTAAAGGTCTGCGACTGATTTATCCTTGGCACGCCGCCAAGAAGAAGCGACCCGGCTGTGCTTCGACTCCCGGGCTCGATTACGTTTAGTCATCGAATATGGGACCACTCTATCTCAGCAAGCGACTTTGGCTTAGCCCGCCTTTGCTTCGGCCTTACACCCTCCACAACCCGCACAACTCTAAGCTGATCCGCCATATGCCGGCCAGAGCAATGTTAGCACCCACTAAGCCGATCGGCGATATTTCCGCGACGGTTACCGCAACTCCGACCGCCCCTCCCTTCGCAAGCCGCTATTCCCGAGCCGGGGGGCCAGGGGTCTCGCTATCCCTCCCAGCTGAAACTCCTAACCTCTAGACCGCTCTCCTCGCTTCCGCCTGGCGCCGCTTGAGCTTGCTTGAGCCAGGGTCTAGCCATGTCTAGCCGCAGTGCTGCCTTTGACCGCCTTCATCCCCCCGATAACCACCAGCGTCAACAATCGCCCCTCTCTCCGAATGACCCTCCCCACTGTCTCTACTCCCCCCATTAGGCTTCGGCAATGCTTCCCAACCTGGCAGTAGACCCTGGGGCTGTCACCGTCCAGTGGTGCCAGTAGCAGCTAGCAACGCCACCCCCAGGGGATGGTCCAATCACGCACCGCTTGATCCCCACGGCGACAACGTCTTTGCACCGCAGCACCGCAGCACAGAAACCCCCCCTTAGCGGCGCGCAGGCGCTAACTGTCATTCTTTTTTTCCCTTTGAGCAGCAATATTTTTTTTGCCTCTCGCCTGGCGGCCACACCCTCAATTAATTATGCGTTGCCAGGCATTGCCACCACCCCCTCTACGCCGGTGACAGCACCGCCCCTAAACCCTATCTCTGCTGACAATTACCTACTCGGGCCTCCCAGCCGTGTTTTCGCCTCCTATTTTCGCTCTTCCCCACTAAACGCGTCTGCCTCAGCTTTAACCTAATCCATACGCGCGTGCGGACAACAGATCACCCGCTCCGGACAAAAGCCTCGCCCTGGGCGCTGCTGATAATAAATTTGAGTTTTTTCTTTCCTGCACACAGCAGGGGACCCGCTCACCTCAGTGATCCCTCACAATGACACAGGCGTAATTATATCGATTCGATTGCCAACCACTCCCGCTCATCTCCAGGTCACGGTTACGCGTGTCTGACACCTGATACCCCCCAATTTTATATACCCCGAACCTATCCATTGTTGCGGCGCGTTATTTCGCTCCCATTTGGTGTAAACGGTTTCCCCTCGCTCTCGTCCTCGTCCAGAGCCGTCGCTGCTGCCGTGGATTCCCAGGCCGATCCCACTTTATATAACCGTTTCCGTCGCCAGCGTCCCCGGTCACTTTAATCCCCTCAGTTCCCCCCTAAGCCCTTGCATGGCCCTTGGCTTTGGTTGCCGGCTTTGATGGAGGGACACGGCATCGATGACTATGATAAGGGTCCACCGCCGCCGCAGCCACACCCGCGTCCTCCTGGCGCCGCCAAACCCGAGTCCGGCGACTGGCTGGCAGCGGCGGGGAACTTTAGAACCCCCCAGCGCTACTCAATCCCCAGCGTGCCCATGACCACCTTTGGCCACGGCCTGCCCCAACAACCATACCCACCGCCGCCGCCTCAATTTGAATTGACCCCAATGTACCAGGCGCCCATGGTCCAGCAGCAGTTCTCCTCGCCTCTTCACTATCGGTTTCCTCCGCATCCGGCAATGGTGCCGGCGGCGCCTGTCGGCCCGCAACCGCCAACCATGGCGCAACAAACCCCCCACCATCAGGGACCGACTCAGGCGCTTCATCCTGGAGCACATTCAGGTCAGTATGAGCTGCTCATGCCGCCACCAAACATCCTGCTGCCGGAGATGTCGCTGTCAAAAAGCCGCAAACGTACTCGTAAAGATTCAGTGTCGCTTCTCGATGACGGCGATAACGAACTTAAGCAAATGGCATATGCCGCCGCCGCCGAGACTAACTTACAGGAGCTTGCTGCTCGCATCAAGCTGATGGACACCGAGGATTTGCGGCTGTATGGTACGCAAACTGGCGTCACCGGTAGCCCTGGCACTGCTCAGCATGATCTTGCGGTGCACGGACGTGAAACTAAAGAACGTCAGCGGCAAGTATTTGGCATGGTATGGTTAATTAATCTGTGCGATGCGCTGCCAACGGCGGTAGTGCCGAGAAATCGCATTTACGCCCGCTATGCCATGGTGTGCGCCGATAACAACTTGCTGCCATTGCTGCCGGCTCTGTTTGGTAAACTCGTCCGCATCCTTTTCCCCAATTTGACCACCCGACGGTTAGGGATGCGCGGCCATCTGAAGTACCATTACTGCGGGATCAGGCTTAACAGCGACCTGAACGTTGCATCACTGCTGGCGGGGCGAGGTCACCACCGCAGTACCCTGCTGTTTGGTCTGATTCTGAGCCTTGCCGCCATTGCGGCGCTGCCGGGGCTGCTGGCTCAGCTGCTGCCCCGCTCCCCTGACGATGGGGATCATACATATCAGCACACGCTGCTGCCCAAGCATTTCATCACCGTCAACTCGCCCCAAGTGGAACGGCTGACGGTTCTCGAGCATCAAGTGCCGCTGGTGGCGCACTTGGCCTATATACCCGACTTGTTCTCCGCGGTAGAGCAGCTTAACCTGATACCGGGAGGCATTGAGCTTCCCCCCATATACCCATACGTGCCCCCAGGCACCGACGCCGATATAGCTGATACATTATACCTGCTTTACAAGGTGCACATCAATGCATTGTTTGAGCTGTTGCGGTACATGCAACTCAAACCGTTTTTTGCTTCATTTTCGAACTTCAACTCCATTTTAACTGCGCCGGTGATAAAGCTTTATACCAGTGAGCCAATCGTGCGATGGATCCAGCAATGTGATCTTTTGTTGTACAAGCGGATGATTTGCATGCTCACTCGGCTCCAGCTTCTGGCTAATTTGCACCCAGAAGTGGTGGTGATGCTTAAACAAGTTGCCGACGGATTTGTCAAGGCGATGACGACCAACTTGGTCAACCACAAGACTGGCAGATCGTTGTTGCAATGCAAACTCGTCCTTGCCAAGTCGTTTACCAATTTGTTGGTGAGGTTGATCAAGGTGATTGAGACTGGCCAAGCCGCGATGCGCATTTTACGCGACGAAGACGATAAGCGCAATATGCTCAGCGATTGGATGCAGCTTGACCTTGATCAGATCATATACCGTGAACTTGGCTGTAGTGATGCCAACTTGGCGGTAGTCCAGAAAGTACTCAAGCAGGATGTGGTCGAGTTGCTTTCGTCGTCGGAAACCCCCAAGCAGGTGATGACGCTGATCGTCAACTACCTCGCGGACTTACCCGGTAAGTTCACCAACGTTAACCCGCGGCTCTTCATCATCTTGGCGCTGAATTTACTCATGACGTGTTTGCGAGAAATTTCTATCAGTCTGAGTAAAGGCATTGGCGCCTGGTGGGTGATGCGGGTGTGGGTAGACGAACGCATTTTGTGGTCTTATGAACTTGGAGGGTTCTTAGAAGACGACATTGCGCGACTTCAACCGACACGCGTTTCTCAATCGTCACCACAAGCGGCTGCCAATCCACGGCCGCCACCAGCTCCGGCGCAACTGCAAACATCGCCGTCAGCTTCAGCACCGTCACTGGCGCCCCCTCCTCGCGGCAACCTAGAGTCGTTAAATCGAGGTGGCGAAATGAGCGGTGGTGGCGACGGCGGTCCGGCAAACTCGTCATTTGGCACCATTGATTTGATGGACTTTTCCCTTGGATGGGACGCTACCAGCGAGCCCCCAGAATCATCGTCTCACAAGCGGGGCGACCCGGCGACGGCGCCGGCTCCGCCTGACATGCTTTTGAACTACGAGACTAATGAGATTTTTTTGGGTTAAACTGTCATATACCGGACAATTTAGATATAGCTTATTATACACACGGTTTTTATAATTACACATCGTTGAGAGCAACGCACACTGCCCCCTTGTGGTGACCGTTATATTGACGTACCGTTTCCAGGTTACTGAGATCCCATAAACGGACATAGTGATCCAGACACGCCGTCACCAAGTACGCCAGGTCAGCAGAGAACGCACAGTCCCACACCCATCGCTGGTGACCTTGAAGCGTCGTTTCCAACTTGAAGTTTTGTTCTGTCAGCCAAATTCGAGCCGTATGGTCAGCCAGGCAGGTGGCTAAATGCTTCATATCCGTCAGCAAAAGCACGCGGGTAATGTACTTGGAATGCAGGCGGAATTTTGTCACTGGCGTAAGCAGCGTAGTGTCTTTGGAGTTGGCCATGTTCCAAACGTAGCAGTTACCCTTGTTGTTGCCTGCCACCAACATCAGCCCGTCCAGAGCTACCAGCAACGAGTTGATGGGAACGTCATCCTCAGGAATCAAATGGTGTGTACACTTATTCTCTCCTAAGTCCCATAATCGAATATTCCCGTCCTGATCACACGAAATGAGCTCACCTTGATTCGGGTGGATCACCACCTCGTTCACTGGACACCCGTGCTTGTAGTTGCGCTGAACCAGCGGCGCCCGCACATCCCACACTTTGACCATTCCGTCCTCCAGCAGCGTCACCATCCACTTGTTTTCAATTTGAAACTGAAGCAGCGTGACGTTGTTGGTATGACCTTCGAATGTCATCACTGCCTGCGAATTGTTGCTTTGCAGCCCCTGTGCCAGTGCCAGGGCCATTTGCCCCAGTGTCAGCGCTCCTCCTTGACGGATATCGTAAAGACGGACATAGAGGTGGCCGGCGGCGGCGAGAAACCGCTTGTCGTTAGTGATCTCCAATCGGTTCACCTGGGAGTCGGTATGGGATATCGTACGGGAACACACCCCGGTGAGGGCGTCCCAAAAGCGAATGGTGTGGTCATAGCCAGCCAGGGCTAAGATCACCAGCATTTACGGCTGCAATTGAGATCGGGGACACTTGAAGTGAGGTATCGTCCTGCAGATAATACCAAACACCCGAGCAGACATTTAGATAATTTTATGGAGTACAATCGAGAAATCCTTTATCTATTTACATGACTATATACATACCTGGTTAAAGTCTCATCTTGTACCGTTTCTTATTAGTGCGGGCCATTTCCATCTCGATCGAGTCGGCCAAAGTGTAGGCTTCATCCGTCAACAGCTCCATATCTCTGGTCACCACCTTCTTGAAGTTCTTCTTACGTTGCTCCTTGAGGAACGTTTTCTTTTGCGTCTTTGACAACACCTCAAGCTTGTCACGTACTTCATCCAGAATTTGTGATTTCACCACAACCCCCTTCTTGTCTAAAGCCCATAAATCACCAAGCTCAACCTTACGAGCATCGTGGTAAGGCTGCTTACCCAAGGATTTGGGTACGTTCCATGTTTCAATGTTACCCAGTGGAGCACATACTGTAAGCTTGACGTTGTTTTTAAGCTTTTGAGGGTTCGAGACAATCCGCGGCCAGTGCTCAGGATGATCAGGAACATCATCATAAGTATTGTACTTGCGATCACTATCAATCTTCTTGATTGTTTCCACATCATTCATACTGCGTTGAGCAATCACGTACAGGTATGACCCAACCTCCGTGTTGTTACTGCCGGGACGACCCAGTCCTTCCAACAGCTTGAGCGTCTTTTTGTGGATAGCATCAAACCCAAACCCATCCTCAGCCAGCTTATCCCAAGGAAGCGCCAACTTCTTCCCCTTTTTCAACTCCATTGTAAACTTAGGCCGAGCGACCTTTTTCGAGAAACTGCAGAAGTTGAGGCGGTGCTTGTGACTTGGGATCTTGAAATATTTCGGGTCCCCAAGCTGAAGAGGACACTTGCCGTGATGAGAACAGGGGGCGATGATTTTTAAATGATAGTCGACACTAGTGGGACTAAGGCCGTCATCAGGAGGAGTCATCTTGGTGATATCAACAACATCATATCCGTCGGCCTCCATGTCCAATTCATCTTCTTCAACTTCACCGTACTTTTCAATAAGCTCAGCTTCGAAATCAGTGATCATCTGGTCTTCCTTGAAGTTTCTTTGAGGCTTACGCTGAGACCCAGGAATGTACGGACGGGGGATCTTCCCCTTTTCACCGACGTGAGATTCTGGTCTGATCATGATTTGACGAGCCCGAGCAACCGTCTCAAAGCCAAGAGGGTTACCCCTTTCAATGACAATGATGTGACCGCCAGGGGCAAGTAAGCGAAGCAAAAGCCGGATATTGGTGTCGACATCTTTAGGGAAAGAGTACTCCCGCGAAAGAAGCGACTGATGCACCATGATTAAGTCGTACTTCTTGGTGACAGGCAACAGATCCCGGAAACGCGTACGCACATGGATTTTGGAAGTTGCGATGGGACCCACGTAATCGTCGAGAAACTCGTTTTCTTCTTCAGCTTCAGTTACAGCGTCAGCTTCTTGTTCAGCCATCTCTTCGGCTTCAGTAGTGGTGGCGGCATCTTCATCACCCCCGTAAAGCTCATTTACTTGACGAGATAAGATGATTTTCGCCCGCTTCTTCATCTCCCAATTATTTCGACCGACAATGTATGCTTCCTTCTCCTCCGGAACCCAGTCGGGACCCATGATATCGTTAAGGGCGACAATACCGGTGGCAGGGCCATAGCCCACATCAAGCACTCGCCGCGGGTTAAAGTTGTCCTTGCCCACCCGTTGCTGGAGCTCAAGTAAGATTTGATGGGCATGGGAGTAGTTCTGGAGGAAAAGAGCCCCGATGAACGCATCACAGTCAAGCGCGGTCTCGGGAGCCTTTTGGATCTGCTCCTTCTCGATCGCCTGGTAGATTTTAGCTGCCCGTTCTCTCAACCGGGCGGGGATAGCTCGCGATAAGATGTTGTTATTTATCGTCTTGGCCACCTCATCTGGAAGCAGACACAACTTCTTCGTTTGCCATCCTTGTAAGGTGCGGTCATCGAGACGAGCCTCTTTGGCGTTGGTACCCTTGATGAGGGAGCCGTCATTATTTCGGTACGGTGAAAGCAAAGGATCCCGAGCCGTGGCCAGCGCCACCGTTCGCAGGAATGTCCTTAGCCGGAGCGCTTGTCGTGATAGCATGGATTGAAGGTATAGTAGTGCAGACGCCGCACTCGCCCTGCATCACCTTAAGCCATCGCTCGCCCCCCTCAGTACACGGCCTGCAGCGTGAACCTTTTTTCGCACCGCTCGATTCACCAATAGGCCCTCACCACACACACCCCACCAACACACCATGCTGCGGATAGTCAAGGTGGGTATCCCCGTCGTGGCGGGTCTCTGGGCCCTGCAGCTGCACGCGGTTGTCCGCAACGAAAGCAAGCGCAATTTCTACGAGGACGACGCCAACGTCGTCCCCAAGCCGGGATCGGTTGTCCCCGCCGCCGGCACCGAGGTGCAAGCGGTGGGCACGTCGACGGTGGTTGACGGCACCCTGGTGAGATCGGCGCGGTTCCTCGAACGCGTGTTCCGCTCGGTACGCCAGGAATTGGAGGATGTCTACTTGACGTTGAGATCGAAGGGTGACGAGGCCTACTCGTCGCTTAACTCGGCTGAACGTCAAGTGACGTCGACGGTGCTGGGCTTACACGCTCGCCAGGAAGACCTCTTCCCTAACTCTGTCTACATTCTTATCGCCGGGCTTGCGGGTAACATTGCTGCCCGTAAGCACGGTGTGGTGGCTAAGGTGACGTTGCCAGTGTTGTTTGGTACCGTCGCTTTCCGCTACTTCTTGCCGCAGACGTTTGCCAACACCACACACTACCTCTGGGAGGTCGAGCAGAGAAACTTCCCCGAAGTGGCGGCGAAGCTGCTGGAATTGGCTAAGCACACCCACGAGTTGGTCGATGACGTCGAGAAGGGCGCCGAACACCTGAAGCAGTTCGTCAACGACACCGTGGCCGGGTTGCGCCGGAAGGTCGCCGACGTCACTGGTCTCCACATCGACGAGGTTTCGAAAAAGTGATCTCCCCAAAATAGCATGATAGAATTCAACGATTACACATTTCTTATCGATTTTTTCTTGTCTAAATGTAAACTGTCGTTACGGTGAAGGCAGTGTATCCTCTGCCGAAAGGGGTGGATGGCTACACCCGTCACTATATACAAAATCTCCAGAGTAGCGAAATGGCTGCACCAAAACATTCGCTCTGCTCCACTTAGTCTATAAGTACCGTGGCGTATACGGCAAGTGAAGTAAAATCGCAAACATGTCGTTATCGTCTCGTCACCCTTCATCGCAGAAGACGATGTTCCCCTCATCCGAACTGTCGCTCTACCCCGTTGGTAGTGGCCGCACCGGGTCGTCAGCGTTGTCGTACTTTCTGACCAAGCCGCTGTTGCTCCACTCCAAGGAAGGACTGGATGTCCACTCGTTTGTCAGTAAGCCACGGCGGTGGCCGTTTCGGCGTGGCAGCTCCCGGGGATTGGTTGCAACCAATGAACCTCCTCTCATCGATACGTTGGGTCTCGACGCTACTGTGGCCAAAGTGATTGCTCAACACCGCCAGCTCACCGGTCTCCACGACAAAATGTTGGCTGATTGGCAAACCTGGGCCAGCGGCTTACCCGAGGACACCGAAAAGGTTACCCTTCGTTTCACCCGCATGTTCATGGCCTACTCAACGCTTTTCGACTGTGCTATCGACGACTTTGAGGCGCTCCATCTGACGCTTTTGTGTATCCGAGACCGGGAAATCAAGCAACGTCGCTTGGGCAAAGACCGCTACCACATGCAAGAACAAGCAAAGCAGGCGATGATTCGCAACGGGCCCCAGTCGTACGACAACACTAAGCTCCAGGAACTGCTTGAAGAGAACCTCAACTCGTTCCGCTTTGTCAAGCAACAGTTGAAGCGAGCGATAGACTCGGAATTGCGCGAGCTGGTGGACCAATTCACACTCCATTGGGGTCAAGTGGTCCACGATACCGACGAGCGCATTGAAGGGTGGATCAAGGAAAACGCTCAGGCAGTGTTGGACGCAACTTGGGAAGAGTATGACGAGAACGCCTACTCCACCAGACCCCCACCTAAACGGGAAACTAGTGACAGTACCGCTGGTACCACTGGCACCACAGTCAAGCGGGAACAAGGGTGGAACGTCAGTGACGAAGCGCCGTGGTCCGACAAAGTGTTAGGCGATCTCAGCAACGTGCCTAAAGTCCGCGACCACCCCTACCATCAGTACAAGCCTGCCGAAACGCCGTGTCTCATCGACGACCCGATGATGAGTCCCGCCGCCGAGTGGGGGTCGATGTAAATGTAATGTGTGAATAATGGTATAATGCAAAAATGAAAAATGTTAATGAGTCATGAAGAACTTCTTGCCAATCTCGTAGGACGAAATCATGATGGCGCACGCGGGGGCAATCTTCATCACCCGGGGAGTGAGCCCAGCGTAGAGCGCACCGATACCTTCGTTACGGCCGATTTGCCATAAGAACTTGAACATCGCTGATCCCAGATGGGTGGCCTCAATTTGAAGTCTGGTCTTACCCACATCAAACGGGTGAGTCATAATCGCTGCCACCAGTCCCAGGAGCGATCCCAGTATGAACGAGTTCATAAACACGTGGCTATTCTTCAGCGGGTCGGTGTGACGGCGAATGTAAGCTTTGATCCGTTCATAGCCAAGCCAGTAGATTCCCAGAAACGGCACGTCCCGCCATAACGTGATGGTCAACCCGGTGAATAATGTGCGCCACCCGTTAGTTCGAACATCAGCCTGAGTTTGACGCCAAAGCTTACGGAGCATGCCTCCACTGGTTCCCGTGCTCGGTACCGATTGCAATCGAGTCTTGATTAACTCAAACGGAGCCACCAGCGTCGCCGATATTGTGCGAGCAAGCATACCACACACCAACGGGTTAAGCGAGTGGTGGTAGATGGGCAGATGGTCACGGATAAACTCGTAGCCGGTGAAATAAATGATGTTGGAGGGGATGCTCATGAAAAGGGTAAGCGAGAGCCCCCGCCAGAGAGTGGGGAGCCCCTCCCGCTGAGCGATGGACTTCATACCTTGCCAGGTGGAGGTGATGCGCTGACAATCACAGGCATGGCAATAGTTCAGGGTGGCCCAGAACGGTGCCAGCGGCGGGGGACGGCCTTGAGGTTCTTTGCACACCAACGCGGGGCCGGGACCGAGTAACTCTTGTTGTTGTATCCGGACACGAATGACATCGAACGGTGTCACCACCACCAGGGTCACTAGCAGCCCCAGACACGCGGAGATCATCTTCTGCCACATGGGGATGGGATTGTCATCGGCCATCGTACGCGGTGAACAGTTGTAGGCGTGATTTTTCACTGTATGTCGCCACCCGGTGGAGATGCACTATATCGAGACGATCGCTGCAAGCTACACTCGTGCACCACTGGAGACCCGATGCTCCTGCATACTTATCATAACCTCTGCGGAGTCGTTAAGCGACGGGTATTCACAAGCGAGACACTCTCAACAATCAAACCTGGGGTAACTAGGTTGAGATGATATTGGTAAAATTCATTGACTATATTTTCACTACCTAAAAGAATTTTTCATTGTGGCAAAATTAACGGTTTGGAGACAATTGGGACTGTCCCAACGCTCAATATCATTGGAGGATCGTCTAACGTCCGATATTGTCCCGAAATGCGCGCGGACCGGCGGTGGGGCTGACAGTTCCGCTCTATTTACAGAGACTGAAAGCGGAATTTTTGTAGGGCTAATGACTGAATGTGTATATACGCACTATACTGATTATACTCTTACTCTCAGAATTACTCTCAAAATTACTCTCAAAATTAATACTCCAGCATGACATCGACGCAATTGTAGACGTTGATGTGGCTGTCTTGGTTGTAGTTGGTGGCCAACACCATGCGGTGCGGATGGAAGGTCGTCGAAGAAACGTAGCGACTGGTGTTGTTGGAGAGATAGGAGTCGCGGGGATTGCTCAATGTGCTCAACAAGTCGCCCAGTGTCGTCCACACGTTCACCAGCTTGGCCCCCGTAGTGATGATGGGGGCGTGCTCGTGAACGTCGACCAGTCGAATGAGCGGTTCAGTGTTGTAGAAAGTCACCACCGGCGACAGCGTCTGGCGGATGTCCCACAACTGGACCTCTCCGTTCACTGATCCCAGCACAAGCTCGCGGAACCCGCCCCGTTGCATGTGGATATTGCGGATGGAGAACTGGGGCAGCGGCTGTGGCGCCACCAGCCACTTGCGGACCATGGAATCACGGGCATCCATGCGCCGGTCATAGACACGCACGGTACCATCATCAAAGCCGCCGACAATAATATTACCAGCAACTTGATCACTGGTCAAGGTGGTGATTGCCAGCGTCAGTCGCCCAGGAATATCAGCAACACACATTTCTCGTTGGGCGTCCCATATCCGGATCACTTTGACGTCACCCAGTACCAATAAGGAACCACGACTTTGTTGCCACTCACTGATGAGCCCAATCAGCTTAGTCGAAAGCAACATGTCGGTGAGGGCTCTCCACCCTGCAATCAACTCGATCCCGTGGTCGGGATTTTGGTAATGCTTGTAGATCTTGACCAAGCCGTCCAGCGACCCTGTCATAAGCAATGGTTGATCATCCTCATTGATGAATTTGATGTCAGTAATTTTGGTGCCGAACGGGTTCATGTTGCTGAAACGTTGAACCAAATGGTTTGACTGCCAATCCCACACCAGCACCGTGTCCCGTTCATCACTTGCCACCAATATACGCTCAAATTGAGTGAATTTAACAATCTTCGGAGGCATCTTATTGTCTAAGACACGCACTTCTCGGTTCCAGTCGCCTCTTATCGCCAATTCCTTTTGCGGTTGAGTTTCTTGGATAATTTGCTCGTTGCGATTACGACGCCACAACAGGCGATTGTATTCGACCAGCCCAGCCTCTTCCAGCTCATTTTTCAGCATTTGTGGTTCCTGAAAGTATTCCAGTGAGTATTGGAAGAAGCCCAGTTCTTCGGGGAATTGAGGCGGTTTCAGGAAATCCCGTTTAGTGAAGAACGGTGTCAACGGTTGGTATTGCAGGTGATAATTAATCGGCGACGGCCTGGGATTGAATACCTTTGGAAGCTTCAACTCGTGGGTATCATCACTGATATGGAACAGCTTAAACAAATTCGAAAGGCTAATCTTCTTCATGATTGACAGGGCATCCAGTTGCAGTGATGCCGACAGTTTTGGTGGTTGCGCCAGAGCTACACGCCGCTGTGGATGAGCGCCATTGATTAATGGTACATTCCGTGCCTTCATCAGACCACTCGAATTCTGTCGTTGTAACTTCACCACCGGGGAAGCAGCCTGCTTCTTAAATGCCTCGGTGATGTTGATCGAGGAATTATTCACCAAAAATTCTTGGATTTCCTTCACCAACAGCCCTAATTCTGACTCGGCAAGCTTGAGCATGATGATATCGATCAAAGTTTCCGCAAGTTGCTTTACTTCACAATGAGGATCCGTCAGCAAGATAAGGAGAGCCTTCCACACACTTGAGAAAATCAGCCCATAGGCAGGCGACTTCTTCCGAGCTTCATTAAGATTGTCAGGGTTCTCAATGAGCACAATCTCTTCCTCAAGCTGGTTGAAAGCCACCACCATGAAGAATTTCTCATAGATCATAATGAACTTGTGCATAAAGAACAAAAGCTCTTTCCGCACCATCAGCGACCCGTCATTGGCGAGCCCAACAGTGGCAGCAGCAAGGCGATGATCTTGATGCTTGAGTTCTTCACGGGACGAAGGCTCATTGATATCTGTCAAAAACGTCGTGAAAGCAATAATGATCAGAACCCGAACTTCGGGGATAGGGTCATTGACTAAAGGTAATAAGTCACCAATGACATTTTCCCGGAACACGATCCGTTTCGCTTCGACGTTATTCGCCCAAAGTTGAGATAACAATAAAGCACACCATTGACGCAATAACGGGTTCTCCAGATGAGCAATGTAACTCAAACAGTTTCCAATTATCTCTGATGAAAATACCTGGCGCTGGCCGTTGCGGAAGTCTTTGATGAACAACGTCAAGATGAAAGCACTCATAGCTTTGTGGTCTTCAACCAATGGGGTAGACAGGGGAGCTCCATTCGCAGTGGCTGCACCAGGAGTTGCCTGAGGATTGTTCAAAATGACATAGAAATAGTTGAACCCCTTGTCTTTGCAAAGCTCAGCTTGCGTACTCTTATAGTCGATTGCCATAATTCTAGCCCAAATAAAAATGAGTACAGGTTTGAGATCCTGCGAGGGTGATTGCAAAAGCTTGAGAATGTATGGGAAAATGCAAATCAGAAGCGACAAATATACCGCCCAAGGCCCTAAGTCCAAAAACTTTGATAAAAGAATGAGAGCTCTCAAACGATGTACCGGCGATAACAACACTTGTAAGACAATGGGTAACTGCTCAGGTGGTTCCTTCAGCAGAGGACCAGTGTAATTAAGCCACATCTCGAATGCAGTAAGTTGTTGTTCAAAGAATGACAGATGCTGGTAGTTATTCAGGATCTGAGCTTGCGATGGAGCCGACGCTTTTTGTAAAGTTTGTGACGGACCCGAAACTGATCCCAGCTTCAGAGAACGCCGAGCTTCCGTCCCATTTTCAGGTGGCATGATTGTCGGGGGCGGTACGGGCGCGGGTGCCGTTTTGGGCTCAGGTGACTTGTTTTCCTGTTCGTGTAACAATTGTGATAACACTTGATCAATAGCCAAGTCCCACAGCTCCCACATGGGGTGGTGAGCAACGATTTCCGGCAAAGGTGGATCAGAGATGGGGTTGCAGTTCATGTGAGGCATAATTCGCTTGGCAAGCAAAAAGTTACGGAACAACGCCGCCACCATTAATTCCTGACGGAAAAGGCGCTTGAAGATGGGACGTGACAACAGCAGCCACGCAATTGTGTCAGTAATTGCCGTGAAAATCCATATTAACTCACCTAACGGCGTCCGACGGTCGGTAAGTTTGCCGGGGATGATAACGTTGCCTGCCAGGTTTTTCGGCAATTTGTCATAATAATGCTTTTTGAGTGGCAGTTGCATGATGAACCATTTAGTAGAGATGTCAATTGGTGAGGTTAAGCAACAAGTGAAAAGATCTGCAGGAAGTTCAGGGTTCATCGGAAGAAGTTCATTTGACTTACACGCGGCCAATTGTATGCAATCGAGGTAGGCCAGTGTCGGCAGCGGGGCCGCTTGATCATGGTTTCCGTCATTGTCGTCGTCAATACGCTTCTGAACGAACTTTTTGAAGTTGTGGACAATGTTCCCGGCCAGATTGCAATCGTAAACAAAAATTACCGGGGCCCCGAGCCAAGTTTGCAAATCGTAGAGCGAGATGGGGATGTATTGAGTGTAGCCCCGATTAAACACCCAGATTTCACCCAGCAGCGTGGGCTGAGGTACCCCGTGACCATTGTAATGAAACAATATTCGCTCGTCCTTAGCATTCCGCCGGAGAATATTGCAAAAGCGCTTTACGTCTTCAACGCATGGGTCCAACAGCTGCTTGTACTTTGTCCGCAACGAGATATTCTCGTACTGAGTCTGGAGGTTTTTACCTATCTGTTCCAACGCCTTCTTGGTCTCGGAGTATCCCAGAGGGTCGACCCAAGCCTCGGTTTTGGCACACGGATAGGTCTTGACGATGTCGGGAGGGTCGACGCCCAAATTGAGGCACAAGATAAGCGCCGCCAGAATCGTCTTTTGACCCTTTTGCAGTTTCCAATCGGTAATGGGTTGGTAATTCTTGTAGTATTTAGGCAGGTTCTTCATATCGTCGGTAATGGGGTTGCCATTGGTATTGTGCCGTTTGTCGTCATAGTAGATGAAAAACAGCCGGGCAAGTACCAGGAGCACCTGTTCCAGGTTATACTCCTCATCAAACCCGTGTCTCATCTCGTCATTGAGCGGTGTTAGTGGCTTGGGGCCATAAAACACCTCCGGGCCTGACATGACGACTGAGGTTTTTCGCGCCTTAGGGATAACGCCGTGGGTCGTACGAGCGGTGGGCACCACAATAACTATACTAGGCACTACTAAGCGACCGAAAAAACCGGCTAACTGTCAAGTAGGAATTTTGAGAAGACTAAGCCCCAATGTCACGGTAGTAGTGCTTACATTGTGTGCAAGATGAAGTCGGTGTTTTGTCTAAGAGGTTGGGGTGTGCGGCTTTCGATCTCCGAAGTCACGACGACATTCACGGAAATAAGGATACTTCTAATAATCTCGATCACCCCAAATACGACCCCACAACGCCACAAATAAACACCATCAAACATGTTGTGGCCATGGTCACTGCTTATCTTTAAAGCGACAATAAACAGAGCTCGCAATCCGCCTTAAGTGGTCATACCGCGGGACGACCGCTTCGTAGAGACTCTGTTGTTGTGGCAGCTTAACCGGCCCCGCGGTGTTGTGACGTGCCGTCTACCAAAATACCGCCACCCATTGTTATTGTGACCTTCGCTAGTAACCGGATCAATAGCCACCGACAACCGTCACACTTCTACGTACCTTTTTCGGAAAAGATTAAGTGCTTGGTCACTGTGGTAATAATGGCCTGAACGCTAGGCCTTCCACGCCCATCACCGTAGCAACCCCCCTATGTCATGATCACCTCGGGGTAGCTGTTGCCCCTAACCTCTCGACTATCCTTATCTCCCGTGTGCAGGACATAACGGTAAATAGGGAGTGGGGGGGGATCACTATTTAAACGCAACGAGCCCACCACCACGTGCAAGCCACCCCGACACCATGTTCCCCAAACGTACCGTTCCAAAGCCCAAAGACGGCGAACCTCATATCGTTGGTCGGCTGCTGAAGCGCCGGAAGACCTCCCCCGAATTCACCAACTTGTTGTTTGACGACGCTCGCATACTGAAGATCCACGCCGAAGTCCACTGGCAGCAGGGCCAATGGTGCATCAGGGACCCTGGACTGAAGTTCGGTACCTTTTTGAACCAAACCCTTGTGGGTGCGGAACCGTTAGTGTTGTCGCCGGGGGACTTTGTCGGCTTTTTGTATAAATCCGCAGTGGAGAAGCTTGATCGGGAGAACTTCAAATGGGAAGACGGTTCGGAAAAGCGCATTAGCCGCTGGTTTGAAGTGAAGAAGACGGCTGAATACTTGGTGTTGGATTCGGTGGACTTGCCTAACTTCCCCACGAATGTCCCCCCGCCTCAGCATTTACCGAAAGCGACTCCTCAAAAGCAGGCTTCCAAGGACAAGGCGGACATCAGCATCAACACTACTAATACCCAACTGCTGACTATCGGCTCGACGAAGCTGTCGAGCTCCACGCCTACGCCGAAGCCGTCAGAAGAAAAGGAGAAGCTGGAAAGTGAAGTCAAGCAGGACTTGACGAAGGATACCCCTGACAGCATTGTCATTGAGGATGACTCTGACGAAGACGACGATGATGGTGACGACGACGTTGAATTCGAATTGGATTTCCCTGATGCTGTCACCAACCAATACGCCGTTGACACCTCCAACGATTCTGTGTTCTCGAAGCAAGCCCACGACCTGACGGTAACCGGCAATAGTCTCGACCTGCGTCAGGTGCAGAAAGAAGAATTCGTCGTGGAAGAGGTGGGTCCTACTGATGGTGGCTTGCTGGTAGCGTCCGGCGGTGACGACAATTCCTACGAACTGAACGACGAAAGTGAGGTTTCGTTTGATCAGCTTTTGCGGGAATCCTATGGTCGGAAGTCGCCGTCGGTCGAAATCCTGTCGGACCATGACGTTGGTCTCACTAAATTGGTGAGCCCCTACAGTGATGCGTCGTCGATTGACGACCTTGACTTTGTTGTCGCCTCCACGAACTACGACAACCATCTGGCCGAAAATCTGCTGGCCTCACTGGTGGACTCGCTGGACAATCTCTTCAGCGACAATGACGAAGTTGCTGATTTGAGAGCCGACATTGCTGCGCAGAAGTGGTGTATTTGCAGTGCTTCATCCTACCCTAATCTCCAGTCGTCGGCTCCTTCACTTCCTCCCCCTACCCCTCAGCTCAAGCTGTTGGCAGGGACCAAGCGCGGTCGTGACAGCGAAGATGACGATGAAGACGACGACGATGCCGACTACCACCAACGTGTAAAGCGGCCGACTCTCTCCAAGAAGTCGTCGTTGCTCCGTCGGGTTGCCTCCGAGGCTGTTCGTGGCGCTACTTACTCGCTTGTGACGATCTTAGCGTTGGCGTACCTCGGTAGCCCCCAAGAACTGGGCTAGTAACGACTCTATACGAAGTATGAATTTCTCTTGTGAATTAACGCGTGAATAATGGTATTTAGTGATACATGACTGTGAAAGTCGCAATCCCAATCGGGTAGTAATTAATATGTTCAAGCGCACTAGTGGCGCTGTTGTTGGTTCATCATGTTTTGCTGCTGTTGCTGCTGGCGCTGTTGTTGAAGCAAGCGGAATTGGCTCACTCTTTGGAAGTATAGCGGGAATTTTTGGATGAGCTGGTGCTGGTAGGCGCGAGCATGGTTCATAGCCGTTTGCTTCTGTTGAGGAGTCAACTGTTGCCCATTGGGCGTCACACCTGTATTGGCCATCTGCTGGTAGCCCTGAACTTTAAGCTGCAATTGTCTGAAGACTGCCCGTTCTTCGGGAGACAAAGTATTGTTGAGAATCTGTTGCTGTTGCAGCTGAGCTACACTTGGACGCTGTTGCCCTTGAGGAGGTCCCAGAGGCTGGGGCCCAGGGTTATTTCCCATGTTCGGCATCATTTGTGGAGGCATAGGATTGTTCTGGTTCTGATTGGCAGGGTTATTGCCCGTGTTAGAATCCATAAACTGCAGTTGCGGGTGTGGCTGGGGCCTTTGCGGCATCATATTTCCATTTGCAGAAGGCATCACCGGGGTACCCATCGACAGAGGCATGCTCAGGCCCACAGCTGGAGTCAGTGGCATCAGGTTCATGTGTTGCTGTTGAGCCGCAGCAACTTGAGCCGCAGAAACCTTTTGACGTTTCATTTGAGGGTGGTTCTGTTGTTGAGCGAAGGCTTGTTGATGTTGCTGTTGTGATTGTGGTGGCGGTGGTGGTTGCTGCTGGGGTTGTTGCATTTGGGGAGGAGGATGCTGTTGTTGAGGGGGCATCGGTGGTTGCTGTGGTGGTAGCTGTTGCGGCATCATTTCTTGCTTTATTTGTGGGCGTGGTTGAGGGGTTCCACCCATCAGTGCTGGAAGCGAATTGTTTGGGTTCGAGTTGGGGCCACCAGGACCGCCAATCACCCCCATATTCACATTAGGAGCCATGCCTTGCGGCTGAACTTGATTAATTGCCTTAACTTGAGCAGCTTGTTTAGCGTCTTTACGTTTGCGGTATTCTTCAATAAGCCGCAACCGCATAAATTGCCCAGTTGACCGTGGCGGCCCCGTCAGCACCAGTTTGACCGAAGGCACCCGGTTCAACTGCAGCGGTGGCGTGGCGTTAGCCGATTTCTCTTTGGGTTTCTGAGGCAGCGTCAGCCCTGGCGGCACTGCTCCCGCAATAGCTGGTTGACCAACAACGACAAGCTTTTGTTCAGTGTTATCATTCTTATACTTATTCAGCATAAGCAACATGATTTCTTCGTAATCTGACAGCTTATGGAGAACAATTTCATCTTGATGAAGCTTACGAATAGGGTTTTTGGTTTCCTCACGATGGCTGAACACAAGGTCATAATCTCCTTTCTCTTCGTTCCAAACTTTCTTGGGGTATTCCAGTTCTGGTTTGAGGTAATCATCACAAAGGTAAGGGTTGAGCGGGGTCAGCAAATCTAATTCTCGATTGGTAAGCGTCAAAATTTCCAGCTCCATTTGAAGTGAAAGGGGGTCATGGAACTTGAAAAGCGCTGCGTCGGTATGGTACAAAAGGTCGTAGTAAATCAGAAGTTGAGTGGGTCGTAATAATGTACGATATGTTTTCGGTTTCTTCTGCACTGCCGTGGTTCCATTCTGTTGTTTTACCAGCACCTCAACCATTTCACGATGGTCAAACACTTGGAGGATAAGACAACCATCATACAGGCGAATGCTGAAATCCTTCACAAGTTCCAGGAGCTCCACTGGTATAGTTTCCTTCAACACATGATGCAAAAAATCTTTAATCATAGGCAGATTCTTGGGAATCACCTGCGACTCCAGTGAGTTGTTGAAGCGGTAATGGTTTTCGAAAATATGGAGCGAAATCAGAGCGGGGTACTTCTGATACTTCTGTAATATTTCTTGACTTGTGGTAGCAAAATGCTGAGGCATTTTTGCTTGCTTGTCCACGACATTGTTACCTTGAGTCAGTGACTGTGCCTGAGCTTGGGCCAATTGTTTCTGTCGCTGGGCTTGGACGGTGGCCGAACGGGTGGGGCCGTTGCCATTCATCATCGTCAACTTTGTCCCGTCAAACGCAACTAGGAGTTTTTAGGGGAAGCTTGACGTTATACAGGCCACACAAAGAGTCGAAGGTTACCTCTTGAGGAGCGCCGAAGGGTAAAAGGTGCGCGTCGCGCTACCATGAATACACGAACCCCAGACTCGAAGAAAGAGAGCCCAAATCCAATTTGTTTTTGACCCCACGTATTTGAGATATTGTGACTACTCGAAATATCGATTATTGTATATAAGTGATATGCACAATCTGCTCCATATGTGGGGTTTTCTTGTTCTGCTAAAACACTGAGTGAGGTAGCCGTGAAAAACAAAATCAAGGCATGAAGAGCACTTCAAAAAACACAAATCAAGAGAACTATTTCAACTATAGATTTAGATGCAGATTGAAGCAATTTGAACGATAAATTCGGGATCATGAAATAATACTCACTTTATTGTGATGTGATATTTCTAGTAGATTGCAGCTTATCTTTCGAGATAATGTTTGGAATTGGGAGGAGGTGGTTCACGATTGGCTCATATCGAAGATGGAACTCAAATTACTCTCATCAATCTCTCGATAGTATCTGAGCTTGGTTGGTACATTTTCAGGAGCTAGCTCGGGGTACAGTGTCTTGATAACTTCTAACAAGCCTTCGTAAAATAATCGATATCCCTCAAAGGAAAAGTGTACACCATCAACCAACCATTTGGAAAGATTGGGGCAATCCTTCCAATTATTGTAGTCAAGCTGGTCAATCAGATACCCCAGCGCCTCTTGAAAACGCAACCATAAATCAAGAAAAGGCACGTTCTTTTGCGTAGCAACCGCTTTCGCTGCTTGGGAGTACTCACGATTTCTCATTGGTGAAGAGCTGGGTCCAGTGATGTTCCGTTCGGGATTGCGCTGTTTGAAGTAATCGTACGACAAGTTAGCGTCGTGAAGAGCTGGTCCCACCACAATCACCTTGATTCCACGACCTTTAGCATAGTCAATGCATTCGGCAATATTCTCCAGGTATTCCTCGATTGTCGTTGCTTGTTTTCGACCAATTTTGTCGGTATACATGTTTGCATCGTTGGTACCAAAGAAGATGTACATAAGCTTGACATTGTCCAATCCTTGGAGAATAGGGGGAAGGATTTCCACAGCAAATCGAGAATTGTAACCACTATAGCCCCTGAGGACAACGTCCATCCTGGTACGGTAATCATCCACAAGTGAAGCGACAAGACCTGAGCCATCTCTCGCAGCACTGAATTCTGTAATCAGATCTCCAAATAACACAAACTTAGGGTAATTCAAAGCCATTGCAAAGGACGACTTTTCAGGCTGAAAATAATAAACCTTATCTTTGCACCCTACACCAAAGCTATTGAGAGCGAATCACGTGTCCTATACGTCTGAGCTTAAGGTAAATGTCCTGTGGATAACTGTACACTATATATAACCTCCACTAGGTTCGTGGCAGTGGAAGTGGGTCATTACGGAACATCACGATGTCTGGTTTTGCAAGCAATAGTCTAGCAACTTGAATAGCTTGGTGCGATCTTCTTCGTTGAATACCCACAACCCGTAGATCTCGCCCAAAAGGTTCTTCACGATAATTAAGTTGTCGTTGAGCTCGACGTCCATCTCAGTGATGCCGTTGTTGTTTATGCCGTTGGGGAAAAACATTCTTGTCATGACGTTGGGCAACAACCCCAATGAAAAGCATTCCGGGTTGGAGCGATTTAATAGAATAAGACCATAGCAGAAACAACGCTGTAAATCCTGGTAGCTGGAACCAGGGCCCAGCGGCATAGTAAAATCACGGATGTAGAACGCTAGGGTTCCCTGGAAGTCGGTCTTCGTCCATGTCTCGTCCTGGAATTTGTATATCACGCAATGTGAGGTAAAGTAAAGGAGTTGCTTGATGGCAGGATCATACCGGCTGATAACGTTGAAATTGAGCGTATTACGGTAGAGCTTTAGCGCATCCTGAGTCGAGATTTCCTCTTGCGTTGCCATCGTCGGTGTCACCGTCGAGTCGCGCGTGGGAAAAACGGTCCATAGACGGCTCGGGCTCAATGTGGGTTTGAAAGATACCCCTGTTTTAAATATCACTAGCTTTCAATAGTTCAGACTAATTAATGTGCAACTCTTCGGAATGAACGGAAAGCCGGCCTCGGCGATTCAATTCACCCGCGATTTTTGTTGGGTAGTCCATAAATGAAGATGTACTTACGGCTTTAACACTATTTAATGCAGGGATTTAATGTATGTGAAAGAGGAACAGAATTCACATTGGTTACATAGCTAGCTAGATTCTCCGGCCGAGCTTTATTAGACCCCATTCCGACAGATCCACCGGCCCCACCCTCTCCCCACAGTTTGTCCTGCATACCGCTGCGCCAGTTCTCTCCCAGTAATATATTTCGAGTTTGCTCCACTCCTTAAACTTTATCAACTCAATTCAAAATGTTCAGATCGGTATCCAGACTGGCTGCTCCCAAGCAATTCGTCCGCTACGTTTCCAAGGGCCAAGAAGTGCCCAAGGTAAATTTGTTCAAGGACTCGCCCGGCAATGAATTCAACCTCGCCGACGCCGTCAAGAACGGCAAGAACGTCATTGTTGGTGTGCCCGGAGCTTTCTCGCCCGCTTGCTCGGCGAACCACGTTCCCGGCTACATTAAGGCCGCCAAGGACTTCAAGAACAAGGGTTACGACGGTATTTATGTGGTTGCCGTGAACGACCCCTTCGTCACTAAGGCTTGGGCTGATGATCTTGGCGCCAATGGCGATGTCCAGATTCTTTCTGACCCTAAGGGTGAATTCTCCAAGGCTTTTGACGCGTTGTTCGATGCTTCGAAGTTCTTCGGCAACTCTAGATCCAAGAGATACGCTGCCTTGATTCAGGACGGTAAAGTGAAGGACGTTTTCGAAGAACCCGATAACGTCTCGTTGAAGGAATCTGACGCTTCTAATGTCGTCAAAAATGCTTAAACTTTGACAGTTTTTACGAAACCACAATAGACAGATCTGACAAGTAAAATTCAAACCATTGTAAAGAATCTGAATCGTACAATTTTAAAACTTAGCCAAATTTCACATAATCTCCTTCAATTGACCAGTGAGCCTACTTATTGACGGATTACATCAATACTCTTTGTTGCCTGATGTCAGTCTCTGTGCAAACCTGAAGAGAGTATCCTTCAATCTGAGGCTGTGGTTAGCATCACCTTTAATGCGTTTGTGCGCAACTTCCATCTCACATCCCGTCACTAACGTCTTGCCACCATGGGGTTGATTAATCAACCTATGAGTCAAATTAGACTCACCAATGTGTCCCTCGTGAGAATGAAGAAAGGCAGAAAGCGATTTGAGATTGCTTGTTACCAGAACAAGGTCCAGGACTGGCGCCTGAAGGTTGAGAAAGATCTTGATGAGGTTCTCCAGATCCCTCAAGTGTTCACCAACGTTTCCAAGGGTCAAGTGGCAAACAATGAAGACTTGAAGGAAGCCTTCGGTACTATCGATCAGAATGAAATCATTCTCGAAATCCTTAATAAAGGTGAAATTCAACTCAATGAAAAGGAGCGTTCGGCCAACTTACAGCAGAAGCAGAATGAATTTTTGACCATCATTTCCACTAAATGCATCAATCCCAGACTGAAGAAGCGTTATCCTCCCAGTATGATTCAGAAGGTGTTGACGGAGTTGAAGTTTCATTTAAACCCTAATAAGCCCCCCAAGACGCAGGCGTTAGAAGCTATCAAATTATTAGTGGAAAAGCAATTGATTCCTATTGCTCGGGCTCAGATGAAGGTTCGTATTGTGGTTCCCGTGGCACAAAAGAAGTTGTATGAAGAGGACATCAAACCGTTGATCGACCAGGTTGAGGAAGAGGAAAAGGATGCTAAAAAGCTTGAATTGGTGGGTATCATCGATCCCATCAACTACAAGAAATTGGGCGAGGTCATTGGCTCGAAGGGAACATTGGAAGTCGTTGATATGGCCGCGATAAAGGAGACTTGATTTTCGCTAGTGATATGAACGTTCATGAATCAATTGAGGGAATATCAGCTTGCAGAGTTTACGTCTAGAACTGTACCAGCACTCTTTACATTATCTATTCAATTAGTTAATTAATTTTAAACAAATGCTTTATTGGGAGAATTGAATCAAGTCACGGTTTCGTCAGAGCTTGACGTAAGTTGGTTGTTAGACTTTTCCGTAATGGGAGCGGCCTTAGGTGGAGGAGGAGGAGGCTTTTCACCACCCTTGTTCTTCATCTTGTTACCCTTAGGCACCCGGAAGATGTAGTAAAGAATTGCACCCGCGAAAACGTTGAATACGGGGAACGCCCAGAAAATACCCAAGTACCACCATCTGGTGGAGTACTTCACGTTAACACTTGCCAACCAGTCGTTGGTGTTGTCGAATTGACAGTACTTGCAGGAAGTGGCAGAAGCGTCTTCAAGGAAACCACCCGCGGCAGAAAGGAAGTCCTTCATGTAGTCACCACAATTCATACCTTCGGGAGCATTAAAATGAACGAACTCTGCCTCAGAGCAGTGCATGGGAGCATGGGCGAGACCGGTAGCAAGTTGAGATTGAATTAAGTAAGTCAAGGGGTTGCACCGGTACATGAAAATCCAGAAGCCTGGCAAAACATTGGGACCGGCCAACACCCCGCAGAAAGTCAAGCACATAGTCAACAAGATAACAGCCAAATTAGAAGCGTTCTGGTCACTTTCCATGAAGGAGATACACAAGTGACCCATGGTGGTACAGAAGATATTGAAGGAAACCACCAACAACCAAAACAACGCACCACGTTCTCTAGCAGTGTGAGTGACTTCGGCATTTCGATAGAAACCGACAGGCCAGTAGTAGCAACAGAAGGCTAAAGTACCAGCGATGAATTGGAAAGGAAGCTCCGAAAGCACTTGAGCAGTGAAGAAAGCCCACCACGAGAAGGTACGCGAGGGGAGTTCACGAACTTCATAGATTTCACGCTGTTCAATGAAACCAGGCAACATCTGTTGGATAATCGTCGGGAAATTATTGTACGACATCATAACCGAATACATTTGATTTTGCAACGATTGGAGGTTGTTGTCCTTCGAGTAGTTGAAGAAGAAGAAACCATTAGCAATGTAACAGGAGATGATCAAGAAATATTTCGAGTATATGTACTCAGGGTTACGCCAAATTTGAGTCACAGTACGCCTGAGCTCAGCATTGAACTGAGCCCACATAGGCATAGCATACTTCTGCTTTGATTCCTTCAGGTCATCCACGGGACGAGAAACCAAACGCTCTCTCATTTCAGCCAATTCCTGTTTAACAGCACGACATTCGTCTGAGTTATTCCAAACTTCGTGATAATCTTGATTAGCGTGTGACCCAGGGGCAGCACCAACAACTTCCAACATCCAGTCGGCAGGGTTAGCATCAGGAGGACAGGGGTGCGATCCGTGGTTTTCAAAGTACTTCACCATAGTCTGGCAATCAGGACCCAAGTCACCAAAGTAGACAGTCTTACCACCTTTTTGCATAAACAAAAGTCGATCAAACGATTGCATCAAAACGGCCGAAGGCTGGTGAATGGTACAAAGAATTGATTGACCATAGTCAGCTAACTTACGCATCAACTTACACACCGACCATGCAGTTTGCGAGTCCAAACCTGAAGTAGGTTCATCTAAAAATAACAATACCTTAGGCTTTGCAGCCAATTCAACACCAATCGAAAGACGCTTACGTTGTTCAACGTTAAGACCCGAACCAGTTTTACCAACCATCGCATCAGCATAAGCACGCATTTCCAACAAGTCAATAATTTGTTCAACCCAAGCGTTCTTTTCTTTCTTCAGCACCGAAGGAGGTTGACGCAAGTAAGCCAGGAATTGAAGCGATTCACGAACCGTCAGCTTGGGAAGATGCAAATCTTCTTGTTGCACGTAACCGATTTGACGTTGGAAAGACGAATCAAGAGGACGCCCATTAATGTACCGCGAACCATCAGTAATTTGACCTGTCGTCACTCTGTCCGACAAACAGTTAAGCAACGTAGTCTTACCGGCACCGGAAGCACCCATCAACGCAGTCAAAGTACCAGGCTTCACCCAACCGTCAACATGGTCCAAAATAACACGCTGTTCCGACTTGATTTTAATTTGGTAAGTCAAACTATCCCAGAAAAAGATTTGACCTGAGGGGAAACCATCGTCTTGCATAGTAGGCTTTTGGAAAAATTCACCGCCAATTTGCACTTCATTGGGCTCTTCCTCGACATATTCGGCATTTTCCTTCGTCGTCATTTTGTTCCCCAAAGTCTCAACATCAGTATTCTTCTGCTTAGCGAGCTTCTTGGCCTTGCGCATAGCCAGATGCTTGAAAACGGCAACTTCACCTCTAGACCGCACACCGGGGTTGAGTTCTGTAAGAAGAAGATAGGTGCAAAGGAAAAGTAAAAGGAAGCCCCAAGCAATCCCGAAATTACGCCATTTGTGAGCGTTGTAGAAGTTGTACGAGAGTCTCAAGAAATCGGTTCCCTGAACAGTGGTTCTACCAGGCACAGACCCAACAGCAGAACATGACCTAGACATAGGATCCGCGTTGTCGTACGGACCACCACTGGGCACGAACACCGAACAGTCGAATTCACGATTGTGGAACTCATTCAACATCAATGATTCAAAAATGTAGTGCACAGGGTTGATCCAGAAAATCCACTTAGTCCACTTCAACATTGTGGGCCAAGTAATGACGAAACCAGTGAACACGACAATACCTAACAAAATTACCGATGCAGGAGTCATAGCTTGGGCGATCGAGTTAGAAATGGCACCAATCGTCCGGAACAAATGAGACATAATCATGGTACACATAAAAGTCATCAACAAATAGAAGAAAAAGTTCCCGGGATTTCTTCTCAAATTGACCATGAAATAAAAGATTATATTGAAACCCAACGACATCATCACCTTAGTAGGGAATGAAGATATAATCAGCGCAATTGCATCAGCCGAAACATGATACATTGCAAACGCTCGCTGTTTCTCCACGATCTGACGAGATTCAAACATAGCCATAATTTCCAACAAAGACGAGAAAGCGTTGTACAATACCGCAAAGAAAATAGCCGCACCTCTAAAATAGAAGGAGTTGGTAATCCGTTGCTGGTTGTAGAACACCGAAGACAAGATAAGAGCCATAACAATTTGGGCCCCGATCGAGAAAAGATCAACCGAAGGGTCATTGCGAATTCTTTGGAAGTTGCGAATGACAAGATACTTGGTTTGCATGGCGAAATTCACCGTAAAAGGCAGTGTTTTCTTAAGGTGATCGGCTTGTTGGGCCCTGTGAGCACCACCGATACGATCAACGGCCTCGTCACGGCTAACACCGTCAATGTAAGAGTCGACACGTTCCTTCAAGCGCTTGTAGTGGTCCAGTTGCAAAAAGTATTGTTCCATTTCCTCGGGGGTTTGCGGTACCTTACCTTCATAACCTTCACGGACTTGACGTTCGGCAGGGTTGGTCAACGAAGTCAAGAAATCAGCAGTGGTTGAACGAGAGGGGCACTCCCAACCTTGATGGATGAAAAATTCCTTGGCGTCAGCAGTCAGCCCGTAATAGATCTGGCGACCCTTGTACAACAACACCACATTGTCGAATTGCCGGTAAGCTTCTTCCGAACATTGGTAGATGGCGACCAAAGAGGTAATGCCCAACACCTTAGCCGCGGTACGAAGTGCCTTACAGAATTCAAGGGCTGTGGCCGAGTCCAAACCTCTGGTAGCGTTATCCCAGCACTGGAGGATAGAACCGTTAAGACATGCTTCGGCGATCGAGACACGCTTACGTTCACCACCGGAAACACCACGGATGAAGTTGTTACCAACGTAAGTATTCCGGGTGTGGAGCAAACCGAAAGTAGCCATCACAACCAGGGCCATGTAGCTGGCATATTCTTCACGATTGACCCCGGGGCCACGGTTCTTGGGAGTTCTCATTCTCGCAGCAAACTCGAGCGTCTCCCCCACGGTAAGCTTAGGGAAGTGGATGTCCAGTTCGGCCGAGAATATGATGTCACCACGCAAGTGGGTTTGGATATCTTTCGGAGTGAGACCATCGTAAGTGATTTCCGATTTCGGGTCCACAGTAAAGCCGTACGTCTGAGCTGCAACGGTTTTGAGTAACGTGGAGCACCCGGCACCAGGTCTACCCAAAACGACGGTCATCAGCCCCAGCTCCATAATCGCATCCATAGGGTTCAAAATGTTGAAATACTCCTTATATTTCTTGGGCTTCACCTTGTCCCAGAGAGCCAGAAGAAGCTTGGGGAAATAATTCAGCACAGTTTGCTGGTAGTCAGAGGCAGTCGAAGCACCCTTCACGGACAAGTTACGGTAGGCGACACCCATCGTACTGGGCTTAAAATAATCGGCATTGGACTCGAACAAGTTGCGAACCTGCTCCATCCAGTATTTCGAGTCGAATTGCTCCAGGTTGGGATCGAGCCGAGGATCGGCCTCGGTGGAGAAGAACTTCAGCACGTTATTCTCCACGTCATCGGCGCCTCCCCCCACCGACGACACCATCAGCGCCCGCCGCTTCTGGTTAATCTGGGCCAAGCGAGGGTCATGGTTGACTTGAGACGCGAAGTCTTTGATATCATCGTGATCCTCGAACCCGTGGTATCTGGGTTCCTCGGAGTCGTCCGCCATCGCTATCGTGTTTACGTCTAAGGCTTTTCTGCCTGGTTTTTATGGGTTTCGAAAACCGGGGGACAGACAATCGGAATTGGAATTGTGAGCCCGCGACCGCTTACAAACGGATGCGTCGGACCATAATGCACTTCCTTCCAAGAACAGACGAAAAGTTGCTACTTGCTCCGGCTTTGATTTCTTAGGAGAGATAAGCGTGGGCCACCAAGGTTGTGGCGCCCACAGTTTAAAACTTCAGTGAATCTTGCCAGTATTCGGATCCGCTAAATCAACATCTGAGATAGATTCGGGTACAGGGCGTATCAAACGGCTGGCACTAGTACCAACACCGGGGTGGTGCAAGTGATGCAGGGATAATCGCAGCGGGGAGAATAGCAAACTAGTTGGGCAAATTGGCGGGTATAAAAGGTAAAGATGAATACCCAGTGTAGACAGAAGTATTACGATTGAAAATGGCTGCTCACGATGTTTGTACTTCCTGCTCTCCCGGTTGCAAATGCTCCTCCGACAATTGCCTGAAGGTGAAGTGCAAGGAGTGCAACGACAACAACTGCGCTTGTGCTAATGTTTGTGCCCTGTGTACCTCCGACTGCAATTGCAGCGGGTGTGACAAGACGGCCTGCCCTAAGTGTACTGACGAAGGGTGCACCTGTGGTAAATAGATGATTGAATAAACAACTCCTATTGTTTTAGATCATTATCGGTAGTGTCTTATGTCGCTCCTCGAGAGTCAAATTCTCAGTTTTGTCTCGGCCCGGCTTAAACACCGAGAGCCGTTCGGCGGTATCATGTACACGTCTTTTGTGTATCTTCCGGCAGATAAAGTCGGTGCCAAACAGACCAATCTTGTTCCGCTTGCCGTTGGGTCAACCTTCTCCGCTTAGCGGGATTTAGACAATCATGATTGCGTAATCGCAATACGTTAGTCTAGACACAATTTCCCTTTTCCTCGACTCGAGATTTTGAGCAAATTTCAGGTGGATTGCTAGCATGAGTGGGGCAAACAATGTACACGGTGTCGCACTTCTCGGGGGGGTCCTCAATGTCGGAGGTGGGTGAAATTCTGTCGGACTCTACTGGCGGCAGACGTCAATCTTGCCATAAACACCCTGTAGAGGCACATTGAGCATGAAACGGTGCTGCTGATGGGCTTGCGCTGTCAGCGTAAGGACCACACTTGCTAGGGTATACGACGGCACTTAGGAAGAGGCGGCGGTTTTGTGGACTGGGGAGCAAGAAGGCGACGGTAACTACACAGCAGGGGGGGCCATATGAGGGTGTGGGGTTTGCTGCCACCCGGGGCTTTCGCATTGATTCTCGCAGCATTTAAGTGGATCACGTGATCCAAGCCTAGCTGTGATCCCCTCTCTGGTACACTGCTTTGTGGCACAACATGATACGGAGGAGTCGTGCCCCACCCGATAATCGTTCGTCGCGACACCCCGGTTGTGACCTCGACGAGGGTTGCCTGCGAGCAGTGCATTCGGGGCGGTCGTGCTGGGGGCTATAAGCAAAACAACAGCCAATTTCAGCTCAGGTCGACGCGCTCACATGCGGAGCTGCGTTGGGTCATTACATGCGGGTCCAAATTTAGAATGAGGACAACGTGAAGACATGAGCAAGTTGAAGGGGGTAGGGGGGGCTTCAACGGGGTGACGGTTGGTGATGTGATTGATGGTTAGCCTCAGTCATTAGGGCCTGCACCTAGTTGTGGTGTCGCGTTGTCTCGAGCGCATTCAGAGAAAAACAAAACAAAGCTCGCGGCTGCCCCCGAACCAACCTGAAATTTGACCATCTGAGGGAAAATACTCCTCGTAAACAAAGGCAGCCACAGCCATCGGCGCCATCGCCAACCCGCCTATGTAGGTGGCAACCTTATTGTCAAGTGATAGAGGACGGCGCTGGAAAATACACCCCGGTTATGACACCAACACGTTTCCATCAACGGTGTCTTAGACGATTCGCGTGGTGCCCACGATGGCAATAGTTCTTTTCAACTAAACCAACTCAATCGCCATAGCGTGTATCCGTAGCCCACTGCACCAACAGGCCCTTTCTTATGGATCGTACGCAAGTAGCATGATGGCTCTTTCCCCAGGGGTATTGTCGCCACAAACGCTGAGGGTGAGATCATCTATTTTAAGGCTGTCGACACCGTAGCCTAATGCCGCCTTCAAATAAGCTTTGACCGCTGACGCCAAAACCCCATTTTGGTCAAATCATGTGGGTAGACCCCAGCCGATGGGGACCGAGGATGAAGTTGGGGAAGGCGCAGCGGCCACCTCAGTGGGAGTAGCCGCTTTCTCGTGAACTTTAATCGGCCACACCAGACAATAGCATCAAACCTCGGTTAACCAACGAGGTATAAGCAACAAGCCCCCTTTGTTGGTGCCAGGGGGGTGTCATTCAGCGCAAGGGGATGATGACGTCGCGGGTGGTGATTTTGTCCCCCTTCAGTGTATTGTTTTTTTCCCAAAGCGAACGCGTCGTCAATGGGACGCCATCGGTACCTGCCGCGCGAACCCGGGTAGCGAAATAATAGCAACAAAGGCCTTTTCCCCCACAAATCGCTAGGCGCTTGCGGTAGGTACCGGCTTTGGCTGCTTGCACCAACGGTCCAGGGGGATCGCCAGCCTCTTAACCTTGTCTCATATTGATTCTTTTAGTGGTCTACAATTCAAAATCACGATTAACCCATCGATTCAGTAAACACAATAATTATAAAGTCCTTAAAACACTAGCTAATACTCTTGGAACCCTTCGGGGTACAACAACCCACCAAACTCGTTCTGGTCGACGGGGACGGGCATCATCATCAAGTCGACATTGGCCGAGTGGTGGAGCAGCGGCGGCGGCGGCGGCGGCGCGTATTGGGGCAGCGAGTATTGAGGCAGCGAGTACATCGCCTGCGGCTGGGGCGGCGGCGCCACCATCGACGGCATGGCAAAGTGCTGCTGTTGCAACGTCTGGAACTTGCGTTGGACGTTCATTTGCGGCGCTTGCGCCGGCGTCGCCATCACGGTGACGTCGCGGGGGGGCAAGATCAACTTGTTGGTGGTGGTGACGGCGTCCTTGGGGTCGGCGACGGTGGCAAACTCCCACAACAACACCATCTTGATCTTCGACTTGGGGACGTTGTGGACCTCGTGGACCTCGACGTAAGGGTCTTTTTCGTAGACGATCTGCTTGATCGTCATCCCCTTCCACGCCAACTGGACCTTGACCTCGTCCTTGCCCATGAACTTGCCGACAAAGAACTTCCAGAACTTGGTCAAGAAGGGAGTTTCCTCGTTGAGGTGGATCCCCTCCTCGTTGAACTTGATCACCTCGTTGCCGTACAGGTAGACGGCGGTGAACAACGAGTACCCGTCCAGCGCCGGCGGCAGCGACCGCGTCGGCAGTTGCACGGGGGTCACGGGGGTCAACTTGTCGTGCAACGTGAACAGCGACTTGAACCCTTGTTCGATGTCGTAGTTGTAGGGCAACTGCGACGGGAACATCACTTTGACCATGTTGTGCAACACGTGGATGTTGGAGCCTTGGAAGTCGGCGAGCCCCGGGAACCGCGCCTGGACGTTGACGTTGTCGCCAAGCTTAAGCGACGGCACCTCTTGGAGAGGGTGCACTGGTTCCAGTGCCGTGAGGCACACCGAGTTGAGGCCATAGGCATCGCCAATCAGCATGCTGAAGTTGTGCATGCTCACCTTGTTAAAGCGCAGCCCCGCCGATGCCTTGCGTTGGCGCTTGGCCAGCAGTTGCGACAAGGTGGCCGGGGCCGCCTTGCGCTTGGCGCCGGCGGCGTTGTCGTCGGCAAAGCCCAACAGCTTCAGCAAGTTGATCTTCAGGAAGATCTCCTCGAACCGCTTAAAGTTCTCTTGCAGTTCTTCCTCGGTGTCGAACAGGGGCCCTTCGTTGATCAACTTGATGATGTCCTTCTTCTGGCCCAAGTTCTTGATCACCTGGATGTGGGACAGCACCTGCTTGCGGGTGCGGAACTTGCCCGTCTTCAGCAAGATGTAGTCCAGGATGAGCTCGTTGCGCCCGCACAGACGGCCGGAGATCTTGATCTTGTTGAGCCCGTTCTTGGGGATGAGGTGCAACACTTCCTCGAACGCCGCCTCGACGTCGGGCGACCAGATGTCGTTGTCTTGCGAGCGAGGCACCGTCGCCACCAGGTAGTCGGGAGGGACACTGGTAGCGTAGTCACTGACCATGGGGGCCGCCGGCGCCAACTGCGAGTAGCTACCGGGGGCGTCAAACTGGTAAGTGAACATCGGCGCTTGTGGGTTGGCGTAGACATCGTCTTCGAAAGTACGCTTTTGCGGCACCAGCGACGGCGACATCGTGCAAAACGCCGGTCTCACCGGGGTCTTTTCGTCGTCAGCACCAAAGGGAGCGCCCAAGTCGCCGCCAAACTCCATCGCTTGGGGGACAAAGTGGGTCAGGCGGGGCATCTCCTTGCGGACAAGCTTCAGCAGCTCGTGGACCTGGTACATCTGCTTGCCATTGGGGTCGATGGCGATGTCGACGATCATGGGCAACTTCTTCAGCTGGGGGCCCAAGTGGGGGTTGTACGAGTCCCGTAACGGGGTAGCGTTGGGGGTGTGGGCCATCATTGTTCTTCTCTGCGTTAATACGTCTGACTAGTTGGAAATAAAGGAGCGACTTTAGTCAAACAATTCACGCTAAGTTGCAAATTGACGGCGATATTGAGCACTGAATGCGGGGCAAAAGGGTCCTCTCTTGATGTTTCACGGGATCAACCAAACAAACACTGAAATGTAAACCTGGGCAGGGGAAGGGCAATATACACTTTATTATGGGTGGGATAATAAAGGAGTGACTATAATCAAGTATATATTGGCCGGGAGTCCAAGGAAAGGTGAACGGTTTTTTTCTGCGGAGGTTTGGTGTGGAGTGAAGGGAGTGGTGGAGCCCGGTCGGTGGGGAGGGCCGGCGGAATTTATACAGGCTTAGAAAAGGTCGGGTCCCGGCTAATTTTTTCGCAGCGCGGCCTTGCGTTTGGGGGCTGATGTTTATTTTCGTGTACCCGGTGCAGATTGCCAGGTGGTACCTCACAGGTCGATTTAGGTGCGTGCCGCTTATATGGGGGTCCAGACCTGCTGGGGCTCACAACCAAAAAGCGCCCGCGAGCCAATAGCCGGCCACCATTCGCGGGGGTAAATTAGACGGTGATGCCCGCACCCCTCAGCCCCGTCGGCGGTGGGTGCAGCGTTACCCCTCAACCCACCCCATCATCGGGAGACGACCATCAACCTTGAAACACCCCCTCCTGTCTGACCCTGATTGACGGGCCGGTTGTCATGGTAGCACGTCGCTGAGTGCCGGATCGGTGTTTTGGTGTATCTGGCCACAAACGCCGCAATAAGGTCCCCGTCTGTGATCAGGGGCGTGCTCCTGCGTCTCCCCTCTCTTCGCGTAATCTTTTTCGATGCAATTGCTAGCCCGACAAGGAACGGGCGATCCAATCAAATCGCGTGACTGGGGAATGTTTGTCGACGGCACCCAGGCTAGCGCTGGCTTCGATCGCCCGCCGCAGGTCAGGGGCCCCTCGCGGCGCATCGTCGGAGCTAGTCGTCGCCCCCCTCCACCTCCAGTAGCTCCGCGTCGGCAAGCACCTGCCGATAATCGTATGGTTTCAACTTGACGTCGACGCCGTCAACCTCAACAAAGGGGAACTCGTCTCGCGCCGGCGCCCCGCTGAGGCTGCCACGTGCGCCGTTAGAGATCAACTGGTGGCGAGGCCCGTAGGCACGAGCGACTTGGGTCCACTCAAGCTGGCCAAGCTCGCGGCGGACCCGTTGCGCTTTCACCGAGGTCAGGGCGAGGCCGATAAGGTGGTCGAGGTTGGCCACAAGCGCCTTGGTGGTAGTGGCGCTGACGCCGTCGGCTCTACCAGCCCCGCCATCGATGCCAGGGCCTCGAATGAGCCGCCCTCGTCTGGCGTCGCGTTTCAAACACCACCACTTACAGAGGGCGAACGCGGATTTCAACGGACACCGCCGGTAGCCTAGCTCGCGGCCGAGGGCGTGGGCAAACTTGTGGGGGGCAATGGGAGTATTATGAATCGTCTTCCACTTAAACTGATTAAGTCTCGTCGCCGCCTGGTACCGCCGCGTAAGCTGAGCGTTTTGCTTCACTAAGATATCAAGATCTCGGTAGTAATTGCGGCACTTGGAGACGTCGGCGAGCCACCCGGGGGGAGAGTGGCGGTTGCAGTACAGTTTCAACAGCGTCTTGTTGCGTAATGCCCCCTGGATCCCTTCACTGAGCTCCATATAGAGTCCTGCCCGCTTAGCACAGGTAACATGATAAGCAGCGACACACTGGCGGTTATAGCACTGGATACACGCCCCCACTCGTTTCTTGCAAAGATAGCACACCAACCGCCATCGAGACTTAGGCACCTGGCTCAATCCCTCAATCGGCTCCATATACGTAGGGTTGGCGAAATAGAGCTCGTTGATCCAAAGAGCACACACCACATGGGCCCATTTCGAGCTATCTAGCTGTTTGAACGCCCCTGTGCTCAGTGGACAACACACACAGTTAGCGGGTTTGTCTCTATTGATCATACAGTGCCGACATAGCCACAGCCCTTCGGGAATAAACGCAATACCGTAGCACTCCTGGTGGACAGCAATATCACAGCCATCGCAAAAGACAATGGCGTTATCGTCAGTACAGTCGCTGTCGTTACACACCGCGCACCGCTGGTCGTACTCCGACCCCGGGACGATGCCATCGTCGCTACCGTATTTGTCCAAATCGTGATCAAGGGTCAAATATCGATGATGGTGGTGGTGGTGGTCTAGCGCCTGGTCCAACTGGTCCCACTGGCGGTCCAACAGAGTCATCGCCACCTCCAAAAGCTCGGCACTCATGTGGATGTTCTTCTTGCGGCACCACTCGACAAAGAGGACGTCCTGGGCGTCGCAGTCGTAGGCGACGCGGGGCGGTGGCGGGTCGTGTTCATACGGACGGTGGTAGGCGGTGGGGACGCTATCATCTTCTTCATTATCGGTGATGTAGCCAAACCGCTGCCACAGAGGCGCCGGCACCTCGTCGGGTTTAGCTAGATCAAGGGCGCGAAACTTTGGGGTTTTCGTCGCCACTCGGGGCTGCTGAGGCGGCCATTCCACGTCGCCGTCGTCGACAAACACTGGTAGGACGTCGGTTTCGTCCAAGTCCGGGTAGATCTCCTTGTAATCGCGCTCCTCTCGCGGTCGCTGGTCCATGGTCTTTGGAGCCTTACGCGTCGCGGGTGCGGCTTGATCAGTGATGACCCCACACTAATGACACGAGAACGGGTAAAGGAAACAAAACGATATGATGAGTTATAGAATGAATTGAGATGCTATAAAAGAATGTTAAAGTGTATTGCCATAAATAAAACTCGAACGGCGTGATACTTTTATTCCACTAAGTTACTGGTAATTGTCTGGTAAGGTGCTCTCGTATACCAATTGTGAAATTTCATAGAATTGTGGTCTAGGCCATCGGAACTGAGGCTGGTGACAACGCCGGCATTTCCCACTCCTCTATATGCCGAGCGCCGTCAAGAAATGGGGCGATGGAGTCTATTGTTTAGTTAATGTTTTTGATGGTTTTTCGTCTACGGCCGGGGCCGCCTAACCGGGCAACAATCAGATTCCAAAAAAGGTTCAGGGCGGGCCGCATCAACGTGGGCAGGGCCCCCATGCACTCAACCCCCACCAAACGCTTGCCAACGGCATAAACAATCGTCGCCGTGCGGAATGTGTGATGCTCTCTACATGTAGATGTAATGCCCTCAATATAGCCCTAGAGGCGGAGCTAACAGGAGGCGGCGACGGACGGGGACCTAGACGAGCACTCCCCCCGATCCGATCGTCGCCCCTGGTCTCGACCCTTTCCCCAGATATTCTATAGTTAGATCATTCATTAGCAGACAAAACCCTTCAATTGTCTCCCCCAAGATCTGTCCGGCAATTGCCGTGATGATGTCATCACCATCATTTGACACCTATTATTTCGTGTTTTGATCTCCATCAAATATCCTGAATATGGGTGTCCCCAATAGTCATACCCGTGGTCAATTGCGAGCCATGCGTTGCTTCCATGTTCTTCTGGATGGACTATACGAGACTAGTAGGCTAAAAATGGCGTCCAGGGTCTGGTGGTCGGAATGTGCGTCTGTGGATGCTTCAGTGGGTGTCTCCCCCGTAAATGGAAATTGAGCACATTCCCCGATATTTTCCCGCATCCGGTTGCCCTAACTTGAGGTTGCCGGCGACTGATGAGGCGTTATGGCGTTCCGGAAACCAAAGTTTACCTTGTATCTAATTCGATTAGCTTCGTTAGGCCCGCTTCTTGGAGACTAAAACCAGGGTTTAGTGTGGCACCAAACGATAAACCGACCGATATCCGGTGGTTGGTTACCATACAAAATGGCGCATTTTACTGTTAATTTTCGGTAGGACTCCCCCGGAACTCACTGAAGTCTCGCTAGGTGCTCGGCCTGCACACTGTGCAGCACCCTTCCATCGAGATGAGCATCCCATCGCTAAACCCCCATCCCCACCATGTCGGCCCCTCTTGACTTGTCCCTGCTAAAGGATAAGGTCAAATCCAAACTTGCCGCCGCTGACAAGCCGGCCAAGAAGGAAAAATCTGCCAAAAAGGACAAGAAAGACACTAAGGGGAAGCAAGATACCCAGACTCGGGGCAAGGACAACCACCACCGCGGCGATAAGAAGAACGACAAAAAGCCTCAGTCACGGGGGAAGCAAAACAACAATAAGCAGTCCAAGCCTAAAGACGATAAGCCCCACAAGACCAACGACTTTAAGGACAAGTCCGATGAAAAGAAAGCTCTTCAAGACGCGCTCCGCCAGGAAGCGCTCGCGATGGGGGCTACCGAAGACGACTTGAACCTAATCGCCGACGTCAAGGACGACGATTCGGAACAAGAGTTTGACGACGAAGGCAAGGACGCCAACCTCGAAAAGGAATTGGCTCTGATGTACCAGGATATCGGGTTTGACGGTAAGATCCCCGAAGACCTTGATGACGATGAAGTCCCTGAATTAGTTGAGGGTGACGACGACGACGACGACGAAGAAGAAGAAGAAGAAGAAGAAGAAGAAGAGGAAGAAGGGGAAGAAGAAGAGGAACAACCGTCGAAGCCGACAAAAAAAGACGGCTCGGACTCTAAATCTGCTACGGGGCTGGAGTCCGAGTCCGAAAAAGCCCCTCCCCAACCGGCCAAGAAAAAGAATGCTGATTTCATCGAAGACGTGAGATCGGTGGTGCTGAGTAAGCTCCAGATGCCCAACCGCAACGACTGGTACAACCTGGAGCTTGCCGCCCCCGCCGGTGCCGCCACCAACCCTGACAAATATACCAAGGAACGGCTCTACGACCGAGCCAAGGCGTTTGTCGACGCGGAAAACAAGCTCTACTACGAAGAATTCACCGCCAACTCGTCGCAAAAGAAGTTCTTGAGTCAGATTCTCGTCGACGGTACCTTGAACGATAAAATCTCTGCTCTCGCCCTTTTGGCTCAGGAAGCGCCCTTCCACAACATCAAGGCCATCGACACTTTACTTCACTTCTGTGAGAAGAAACTGAGAACGGCGGCGCTCCAGGCCATTGCCGCGTTTAAGGATTTCATGCTTGGTGGGGTGTTGCCCGACCGTAAGTTAGTGGCGTTTAACAAGCAGCCGTTGGCCGACGACCTCACCGACGCCCAGCTCGGGCTCATGTACTTTGAGGACCACTTGAAGCTGGTGTACTTCAAGTTCATCCAGGTGCTCGAGCACTTGCTCCACGACCCCATCGTCCACGTCCGCACCCAGGTGGTGAGCCACATCTTTGAGCTTTTGCTGGCCAAGCCCGAACAGGAAGCCAACTTGTTGCGTCTTGGTGTCAACAAGCTCGGCGACAGCGACAGCAAGGTGGCGCTGAAGACGCTGCACTTGCTCTTGACGCTCGAGCAAGCCCACCCCAACATGGCGCCGATCGTCGTCGGCGCCGTCGTCGACCAAGTGATGAAGCCCGGTGCTGAATACTCCACCCAATACTACGGGTCGACCACCCTCAACCAAACCGTGCTTGGCCGTGAACAAATTGAGTTGGCCAACACGTTGGTCAAGACTTACTTTGCTCTCTTTGAAAAAGTGCTTGTGGAAGCTAAGGAAGTGGAAGAAAAAGTCGATAATATTCTCGGTAAGCTGGAAAACAAGCGTAAGAACTTGAGAAATACCGGTAAGAAGGGGAAGAAGGGGGGTAAGCTGGTGAAACAAATCAAATCGGAAGCCGAGGTCATCGAAGAGAAGAACCAGAGATTGTTCCTGGCGGTGCTCACTGGGCTCAACCGGGCGTTCCCGTTCTCGAACTTGCCTCAAGATGTCTACACTAAACATCTCGATATCCTCTTTAAAGTGACCCACTCCAGTAACTTCAACACTTCGGTACAAGCGTTGCTGTTGATTCATCACGTGGTCACCCGTCAAGACCTCGATGCTGACCGGTACTACAAGACGTTGTACGAGCTGTTATTGGACCCGCGGGTCGCCACCACCTCCAAACAAGGGATCTACCTCAACTTATTATACAAGCTGTTGAAGAACGATAAGGTTGTTGGTCGTCAATTAGCGTTTGTCAAGCGGATGCTCCAAGTATGTGTCCACTGGCTCAACGTCGGCCTGGTGGCGGGGATGATCTTTGTGGTGATGGAGCTTGCTAAGCAACAACCGGCGATTGGCGACATGCTTGTCGATAAGCTGCTGAGACCCGAAGACACCATTAAGTTGGCTGAAGATGACGAGGGCCAGGAGTACGACCCGAGAAAGCGTGACCCTAAATTTGCCCACGCCGCCTCCAGTCTGCTCTGGGAGATCGAAGCGTTCTTAAAGCACTACCACCCCACCGTCGGCGTCTACGCCGAGTCGTTGATCAAGGGCACCAAGCAGCCGAAGCCCGACCTTGGGTTGTTCACTTTAGCCCACTTTTTGGACCGGTTTGTCTACAAGAACGCCAAGGAAAAGACGGGGCCCAAGGGGATGTCGATCATGCAACCTTTGGGCGGGGGCTTCAACACCAAGTCCACCGACCAGGCTCCCGCCAACACTGTGGACTGGTTGGCTAAGCGGGCCGACCAGGTGCGTCCCGACGAACAGTTCTACCACCAATACTTCACCACTAAGCAGCTGAAACTTAAGGGGGCGGCGCTGAAGAAGAAGAAGAAGTCTGGCGACGACGACGACGAAGAAGAGGACAACGAAGCCGAAGTATGGGACGCGTTGGTGAGACTGCGCCCTGAGGTGGAAATGGACGGCGACGACGACGACATGTTCGACGACGAAGACCTCGACTTTGGCGATATGCTGAGCGACGACGACGACGCCGACGTCGACGCCACCGCCACCGCTAACGATCTTGGCGCCGTCGTTGACGATGACGAAGACGCCGATGAAGACGACGAACAGTTCTACCTGGCGATGATGGACCAGGACTCCGAGGAAGAAGTTCTGGACGCCGAGATCGACCACCCCGCCGCTGACGACGACGATGAAGAAGACGAGAAGCCACGCAAGCGGATCAAGCTTCTGCTGTTGCCGACGTTTGCTCTGGCTGAGGACTACTCGCAATATTTAGAGTAACCCGGATAACTCCGGGTAAGTAACTCATAATACATTAGATAATCGAGCATGTTCTTTTTGTATTGCTTTTTTTTTTCTCGCTCTCCTTTTGCTGCCCTTCCAGTGTCGAGATCCCACGCGCGTAACGATGCGATGCATGTAGCGGGAAAAAAAAAAAAAAAAAAACACGCCATGACCTCATCCATCGGTGCTGATGGGGGTATCTGGTTCCGCGACAGTGGTAGTGGGCCCACTAGCAAGCGTCAGGGCCAAGGGAAAAGACCTAAGCCTCGTGGATCACCCAACGCGTCGTATTCCGTACGCCACACGCTAGAAACGGGGTGACTCCCGGGGGTTTAAGCTATTGTCCTGCAAGGACGGCACATGCCCATGGAAACATTAGCCCAATATTTTTCGACCGTTGGACATGCACTGGAAAAGGGCGCGACACTATAAAGGAAAAACGGCTGCCGCCAACTCCGCGACATCCCCACCACTTTCTCCGATCCGCTAACCGTTCGATGAATGCCAATTCGCTCCTGGCACTTAAGGTCGGGTTCGACATTCTCATGCTAGGCGAGCACCACCTGGGCAAGTCTCTGGTGGTGCTCCGCTACGTCCACCAGCGGTTTATCGATAACATCGACTCGCTGGTGGAGGACATGTACGTCAAAGTGATTGCTGACGACGATAGCTACCAGGAGTTCCTGATTTTCGACGCCCTGGCTCTCCAGGATCGCTACTCGCTGCTGCGAAAGCAACAGTTCCTCAATTGCCACTGTCTTATGGTGGTGTACTCTATCACCGACCGTGACCTGTTCGAGCCCGTCGAGGATATTGTCCAGCATTTTAACATGGTGCGCAACAAGGCCGAGCTCACCGCAGTGCCGATGGTGCTTGTGGGCAATAAAGCCGATCTTGACGACATCCGCCAAGTGTCCGATACTGAGGGCCAGGAGCTTGCCCTGAGGCTCGGGATGAGCTTTTTCGAAGTGCTGGCGGCGACGGGTGAGGGAGTCAACGAAGCGTTTGCCCCGTTGATTGAGATTTTAGGTAAAACTCGTGAACGGCGGCCGTCGGCTAAAGCCGTGTCTCCTACCAGCGACAGGCCTTCCACCGCGGGCACTCTCCAAATCGATCGCGACCTCGGTACTAGTAGCCCCGAGTCCTCACTCAATCGCCGATCGCAATCTGCGACCTCAGCAATTGCCAGCAGACAGCGATCGTCGGATAATGCCGTGCGGTCAGTGTCGAAGAAAGCAGCCCCCGAGGCCCAAGGGTGCTGCGTCATCACCTGAGAGGGGGGCAGCCACCACAGTATTAAACTACACCACGCCACGAAACCACAAACGCATATTTACATGGGACGGAATATTTTATAGAGATCAAATACATCTGTGGCATTAACCATCTAATCCTCGTAAACGTCAAAGCATTTGGTTGCTGTTTGCCTCTCCGATCAACTGGAATCTTGTTATATTAAAGCTCTTATATGGTAGCATTATCGGCGATGTGACTGAACCCTCTAAACTGTTCCTGCATGTCCAGGGTCAACACCGTTTCCACGGGGGTCAACCTGGGGGTTTCACTGGTGAACTCCTGGTCAAAGTTCAGGTAGTCGTGCTCACTCAGCACCTCAGGGATGTACGGCGCCGGGATGCGGCAATGCAACACGTCGTCGAAGTTGACGTCGCTGAAGTAGGGGTGCTCCATGATCTCGAGGGCGTCGCGCTCCAGCGCCCCTAAACGTTGGCGGGGGTCCTTGGTCAACAAGGCCTGCAACACCAACACCGTCTGCCGGGGCATCAGGATCGGGTACCGCACCACGTCGTGCTCGATGGCATTGAAGATTTCGTCTTCGTCGTCCCCCTTGAACGGCGACTGGCACAAAAGCATCTGGAATAACAACACCCCAAACGCCCACCAGTCAACCAGCCGGTCATAAGGCTTACCGGCAATAATTTCCGGCGCCATGAATTCAGGGGTACCACAGAAAGTGCCCGTCGTCAGCTTGTGCCACATGTTCTCCTTACACAACCCATAGTCACCAATCTTGATGTGACCTTGCGTGGTCAACAAGATGTTGTCAAGCTTCAAATCACGGTAAACGATACCGTTGTCGTGGAAGTATTTGAGACCAAGCAACACTTCGCAGGCGTAGAACTTGGCCCGTTTCGCCAGGAACCGCAGCTTTTGAATGTGCCACATCAAATCACCCCCGGAAATGAACTCCATCACAAAGTAAATGCGGTTCTCGGTTTGGAAGCAGCAATGCAAGTTGAGTAAGAAGGGGTGCTTCTCCTTGTTAGCAGTCAAAAATACCCGCTTTTCCAGCTTCACCAGCTCGGCTTCGTCGTTCTCAACGATAAAGTCCTTCTTAAGCACCTTGATGGCGCACAAGTTCGACGTGTGACGCAGCTCAGCCAACATCACCTTACCGAAGTTACCTTTACCCAACACCGCAAGGAACTGGAAGTCGTCCAAGCCAACCTTTCTCCGCTTCTTCTTCTTCGAACCCGTGGTCGTCCGCGTCTCGCTGGCATTGCCACTAGCAACACTTTCGTCAGCGGCCGGGTAGCTGAGAATTGGTTGAGCCGGTTTCATGTCGACGTCTTCCGACTTAGCGGGAGTCGCCGGCGTCAGTTCCTTCTTTTGCATTTGGACGTACTCTTGCTGGCGTTCAACGTACGCTTGTTCTTCAGCCAGCAATTCCAGTTGAGGGTTTTGGTAGTCGAAGTTAGCGAAGTCATCGGAGAAGGGGTTATTGCTCTTCACTTCAGGCAACTTATAAGGGTCGTTAGCCTCGGCAGCACGAGGCTTGTAATTATCGTAGCGGTAATCATCACGCTCCACCGCTTGTTGATATTCGTTGTTGGTTTCAGTGGGCAACAGTTCGGGGTATTTTCTTTGCGGCAGTTGCACCAGGCCTCGGTAGGGTGATTGCACTGGTGGTTGATTAAGTTGTGATTGAGGCGACAGCTTGTTCTTAGCCAGGTGGTCAGACACCGCGATGAGCGGCTTACTGGGCGAGTTGTCGAAGCTGTGTTGAGGACGGTGGCCCGGCATTTGCTCGCGCCCGTCAGGACCCAGAGCGTCGAAGCTATGCTGGTGCCGGTGGCCAGGACCTTCAGGGAACACGAGCGAGTCCGGGGTCTTGGGCGGAGGTAAGCGAGCCTTCGGCTTAGCGACAGGCTTAGTGACCTTACGCGGCTTAGTCTGGTTGATGGTGGCCAAAATCTTATTAGCCATTTCCATCAGCATACCACACAAGTTGGGAACCAAGTGGGTACAGTAAGTGTGGCACATAACCCCACACTCAGTACACTTACGGACGTTCTTTTTACCCCACGGCAAGATGTGACCACAGTGGCAACACCACTTGGTACCACGGTTCGCCACCGGTTCGAAACGATGGGGAATGCGGTGGTTGAGCATGGTTTCGTCGTCAACATCGGTCTGCAGCTTCAGAATGCACTTAGTGACCACCTTCGTGTAACACTTTTTGTGGCACAAGAACTTACAGTCCTGGCATTGATACCCAGTGTACCGTAAAAACTCACCACAGAAAGCACAGCACATAATGTTGTAAAACTGCTTTTGCACAAACTGATGGCCATGGTGTTCAAACACTTCTTCTTTCTTCTCTCTGATAGCCCCGTGACGACCGATACCGCCGCCGAATTGGCGTCCAGTGGAACGCTTCTCAAACAGCAATGTCACCAAAATTTGCCCCGCCGGTTCAAGCGCAAGCCATGCCTGGACGCTGACATTAGGCTGAGGTGTCTGTTGGTTTTCACCGTCAAGCAGTTGCCATTCCGCCGCCACTTTCTTCTTACGGATTTCTTCAGTGATATCCAGCAAAAGCGCCCAGTTGACAGCTACCGGCACGTTGTTTGACCCCACTTTGTCAAACACAGAAATCTCAATTTCGTTACCGCGGTCGACGTCGATGACCAATTCCTCATTGAACTTGTCAGTACGCAGCCCCCGGGTACGAGCCTGTTCGACGTCATCCAACTTCACCACGACGATCGTTTCCGGCTTCCTGTTGAACATCGGCAGCGCCACATGGTCAATATCGCGCACACAAGTGATGGCGACGGTCAATTTCCCCAGCAACGGTCTGCGCGCATGTTTCGGGGTGGTGGCGATCTCAAAGTCCTTGGTGATGTCCTCGACGTCGATGTGCATGTTTTGGTAGAATCTCAACAGCTTGTTGAGCAATTGGATCCGTTGATCCAGCTCCATCTTCCCCCCCTCCGCTGCCAGCAGCAGCAGTTTGTCCCCGTCCAAAAGATACAAATGACTAATCTTTTGGTTGGCTTCACGGTACTGATTTTCCACCTGGAGCTTGAATTGGAGCTGCTGGACCATATGCTGGATTTTGTGCCCCAACGAGGGACAGTCATACTTGATCAAATCAAACCGCGTGTAGTTGAGCTTTTGCTGGGGCTGGTCCTGTTGCTGCTGCTGAAACTGTAACTTGTCCAACGTCTGCTGCAAAAAGTCGATATTGGCCTGAGTGTCGCGGATCTGGTTGTTGCACTTTTGGATCACTTCCGGGTTTTGCGTCTTCTTCTTGAGCGCCTGAAACCCCTGGATCAACTTGTGTTCACGCTCGATCTTGCCCCGGATGTCCGCGACCACTTGGTTGTTGGGCGACATGCCGTGCTAGGGGGGATGGGGTCTCGAGGGGTAGGGGAGAGTGGTGGGCGATTTGCTAGCGCGGCGTCGAACCTTAGTGAGCCAGAGAGAGGCGCGGGCGTCCTT
>NW_022995199.1:121127-121571 GCF_008704595.1 Diutina rugosa
CTTTTTTTCCCTTCCGGTTGCGAGCGCGGGGGAAGAGATGTGCCTCAGTGGGAGGGTGTTCCTCACTAAATTACGTGGGTGTAGGGTCAATTGTTTTTTTTTCGTCCCCAAAAGCTTGTGACAGTGTCGGGGCAATTTTTACCCAAATCGACACATAACGACAACCCCGAATCTAACCTCTCTCCTTAATCTCACCTCTCACCTTAATCTAACCTCCCTCCACGTTATCTAGAAAAAATACTCGTCGGGGTACGCATCATCATCGCCCCACATCTCAATCAATTTTATTTATTTTTGTTTCCGCCTCCCCGCTTCTTTTTTCTTAGCCCTCTCCCATACAGTGAGCGAGGGCTGAAAGTGGCGGTGGTGTGGTGGGATCTCCGTGGTTGTGAGCCTCTGGCGATACCCGAGCACCGGCAGATAATTTTATGTGGGCACTTACTA
>NW_022995199.1:121659-167428 GCF_008704595.1 Diutina rugosa
ACCACCGCCCCCACCGCCCCCAGCTAGCCGAGCCCGTCATGGACACCTCGTTTGCCGTCAAGGTCATCCGGTGGACCAAAGACTATTCGGGCGATGACCCTTTCACCACGCCCATCCTCTTGCAGGACGCCAACGGACCGTGCCCGCTTATTGCGCTCGTCAACCTGCTACTTATCAAGAACGATATTCTCCATCACAAGTGGCATCATGACTGGGCGTCGGTGCCTGCCGACGTCAAGGCCCGGATGGCTCGAATAGACGAGTTCAACCAGCAGTTGATGAAGCACGCGACGCTGCTGCAAAAGATTAGCCTTAACGAGCTTTTGACTCACTTGGGGGACCTCGTGCTCTTTTTCAGCCAAAATACCATGGTCGACATCGACCAGGTGCTTAACCAGCTCCCGCGATTGCATACGGGACTCGACGTTAACCCCAACTTGATTAATGGGACATTCGCCGGCAACGACTTGGCACTGACGCTTTTTGGCATCTTCGACCTCAAATTCCGCCACGGGTGGTGTGTGAATCAGGTAGATCCAGAAACCGATGAATGGCCTCATGATTACAACTATGAAACGACTGTGGACACGTTATACCGTCTTCAGACGTTCGACCGCGCCCAAGATTTCCTCCTCAGCAGCGACGACGACGCTGCCAAACAGCTTGTAAACAAGTGGTTGGATGTCAATCGTACTCAGCTCACTAATAACGGTTTACTGCGGCTCAATATCGACGCGGCTGATGATGAAGTGCTCGTGTTTTTCCGTAATAACCACTTCAACACCCTCTATAAACGGGGAAACCACGAGTTTTACCTCTTGGTCACCGATATGCTGGTGCAGAAGCTGAACAAGATCATCTGGCAGCTGCTCAATCTGATTCTGGGACTGGACGACTTATTTTTCACGGGGGAGTTCTACCCGGTGCTTGAAATGGATGACACTAATGACGCTGACACCGATTTAGCTAAGCAGCTCCAGCAGGAAGAAGATGCCGCTCTTGCCCGTAAAATGCAAGATCAGTACGACAAAAAGCCTAGAGGTATGCGCCTGCGGATGCAAATACGGCGGAAAGAGAAGGGAGCTCAGGACCCAGCACCTAGCCTGATGCTTATCGACGACGAAGATCCTCCTGAAGAGTCGATGATCCCGAAACCTAAGTCAATGTCGACTCCACCGACCAAGCGAGTGGTGAAAGCAGCCCTGCCAGCAGCGGCCCCTGCAGCATCGTCATCAAAGAAGAAAAAGGTGTGTGTAATCATGTAACGTTATAATGTATCTACACATTTTTAATAATATATAACCCGAAAATCCAAATCATGGTCATCAGTGAGCTGTGCGTGTGTCCGCAGATCGATGACCTCGGGATGACGACCGACATAGCATTGCACCCCGCATTGTCGGAAAATGCCATAAAAAATCCTTCAGCATCGTGTGTTCAAATATCCTTAACCTATTACGACAAACGACATTCTTCAGTTAAAGTTTGCGGTGCTTGGTTCCCTTAACACTTACACTTGTTTAGCCGTATAGCCCAAGATCGATCTCAGACACAGGACGATGCGACTGCACCATGTACTCCTATCATTTGACTCAGCCTTCGACTGAGAGTAACGTCTGGTCTAGACTAACGCCACATTCAAGATAATAAGCCAAATGGCTTGCACTACATTTCGGCATAAGGTTAACGTGCTTGTTGATATTATGACATACAGATTATCTCTGAGCGCATTATTCCTTGTTAAGATGTTCGCTAAGGTCATCCTCCTCATCGTCTTCCGCTTCGTACTCCATTGGGTCGTACTCACTGCGTACGGCATCGATTTTTTTCAACTCGTCCGTTGAAGGTTCCCGCAACGTAAAGTTGATTTGGTCCATAGTCAGCTTGGCCAAAAACTTATTGATTTCAGTGTTTGTCAGCGCTCGGTACTTTTTCAAGTCCACGCGGCCCTTAATGGGGTAGTAATACGCGCATTTGCGCTTGGTGGATTTGGGGCCGGCGGTGGCAAACTTGATCGCCAACTCTTCATTTTGCTGCTGCGCCGGTGTAAACTTCACGTCGTAGTTCTTGTGATGCTTGAACGTGTAGGTGTGTTCATCCAGCCGTTCCGGTTGCTCCTTTTCTTGCAGGTGCAACCGCAGCTTCAAGTCGTCCGCTTGGTCAGCTTCAACTTCGAACAAAGAGATCCACTCCCCGTCGGGCAGAGTGATGGGACGGAAAATCGCCAGCTCCAACTGGTTGCGGTGCTCGTCATACTTGTTGCCCAACTCTCGCATGATCAGGGCCAGCCCAATGAACTTGACGTTCAAAAACTTCGAGTCGCTTTGAGCGGTGTCTGGCAACAACGGCCACGTAGCCTTCGCCTTTAATTGCTTGCGGCGAGGATGATGAAGCTTTTCCAAATTGTGCAAAGTCTCGTGAGCCCGGTCGAAAGACTCCTCGATCATTTGCAATTGGGAGGCAGGGTCGGTGTCTTCCTCGTTCTTCTGCTTCAAGTCGGACGCTGCCAGTTGAGGTAACGTCAGCTTCTCCGAAATGTATTCGGTTCTCCGCAAGAAAGACACTTCCAACTCTTTCTTGTTCATTTGGGAGATACCAGCGTCACGCAAAAGCTCCCGATCGTCATCGTGCAAGGTCACTTCTTTCTGCTGAGATCCGCTGATTGCCAGAGAGTCATCTTCATCGAGGTAACCGGGGTTATTGATAGGATTCAAATGCATGCCAAATTCTTCATCCGGATGGGCAATGAATGTTTTGAAGTTCTCTTTGCGGAACAACGACAGCATCAACTGCTCCCCCTCCCGCTTTTGCGAAGTCGGCTCCGTAAGCCCATACTTGAGGAACTTTGGGTTGAGCGGCGGTGGCGGAAGACTGTTCTGGTACCGGACCTTGGCGATGTAGTCCTGGCGCACTGGCTTCGACATGGTGAGGTGCGGACACCGCGAGTGAGATGCGCGTGGACAACTTATAACCCTCATCAGCCCCACAAAAGACCTCGACATATCAGAGGTAGAGATGACAACTATATTGTATCAGTATTACAAAGGTTCATCTGATGTAGCGGGGCGATTTACCCTTTTAAAATAAAGCGTTTGATTCAGTTGGAGAGTTTACACTCAACTTCGTCTTTCGCTCTCAGTGCAAGCGAAAAATTTACAAGGCCTGAAGGTTTAAAATGAGAACTAAGTGATGGTTACCGAATGAGACTTAAACTTTTATTCAGTATCATAGAACTTTTGCTACACTAAACCGGGATCCCCTGATCAACCGTCGTATTCAGTGGGGTCGTTGCCGCCCCAGGCAATGACATCGTGTGAGTTGGGCTTGTTCAATTTCGCCAATACACCGGGGTCCAAGTCAACCTTGCCCATAAAGCGTTCCACGGTACAGTCGTCGTCAGGCTTACCCGGAGGAAGCACGTCAAAGTTTTCTTTCATTCTCTTGACGTCGGACAGCTTCACAAGCACAATGAACCCTTGCAAGTACGACCACTTGAGCAAGATAGCAGCCGCCAGGTCGCCAGATTGTTGTGCCAACAGCTTAAGTTCGGGATCATTAAGCTTTTTGCCTTGAGTCAACGGTGAGTACGCTTCCAAGTGAATGTCTTTACGGACGCAGTACTCACGTAATTTCACTTGAGGACTCCATGGGTGCAACTCCAATTGATTGATCACGGGACGCACCGTCAAGCCATCCCATTCAAAGAGTTCATCCAAGTGGCGAATACCATAGTTCGACACCCCTAACAGTCGGATAAGGATGTGGTCATTGGGTTTGGTGAATTCTTGCAACGCTTTCCAAGTGCCTAACCGCTTCTTTTTGTTGGTCAACGGCAGGTGAACCAACACAAGGTCCACATAGCCGACGTACTCCTTGACATCGTCAGCGATTTTCTTCACCGCCTCTCTGGTTTCGTCATAACCATGGTCGTCGTTCCAAATCTTGGTGGTGAACCAGATATCTTCTCTAGGAGTCTTGGTGTCCTGGCAGAACTTGTGGATCGCTTGAGCACACTCGCGTTGATTGCCGTAAATTTCAGCCAGGTCGATGTGACGGTAGCCAATTTCCAACGCTTCGTACACCAACTTCAGGGCGTCCTCAGCAGGCACTTGCCAGGTACCGTAGCCGGTGACCGGAATCAATTGGTTGTTGTGCAAGCGGTATCTCGACAGTTGCGTAAGCTGAATCAGAGTAGTGATCGACATGATTGCAATTGCTTATAGGGGAAAGTGGCGGGTTATTTGCTTGTCGGTATGGTGCGGTGCGCACCACCCACCGTGTGTAATGATTAATAGGAAGCATGCAGGTGGTGTCTGCGTCAATTACGGCGAGTTAACGTGTTCACGAGACAAAAATAGTCGTACATGTTTGTATAGTATATGTGGTAGATGGGATGTAATCTCCTAAATTGTTCGATAAGTATCAGACGACAAATCAGCCGGTACTGTCATGATTTTAGTCTGCTGGCGTGCCTTACTACTGGTCATGCTCAATGACATCAGTCCATGATTGCTACTTTCGGGCTGGTCGACTCTCCACTTAGTGGTAAGGCTCCAGTGAGGGAATATGGTTGAACAACATCGCAGTATTGATGGCATTGTCATGAACGATTGATATGGGTTGCTAGTGATGGTACAAATCAGCGCACTGATAGCAAGCAATTATTAGTAGACTGATAACCGCCAAACACGTGGATGGTGGATTTAATAATTGCAAACATTCCACCACTAGAATGATTTTATCTTTGATATAGCAATTGCTATAAGCGTGAACGTATTAGCATGAATTGAGGTCATGACCTCCACCTATATGTATAAAAGGTTTATCTTCAATGAAACCTTTGACGAGAAAATCTTACTTTGAAACAACTATGACAATCAATAAATTAAAATAGATAAGCTATTCAGAATTCAGCCAAGGCAACAGCGGTGGCTTGGTAGTCATCGTGAGAGATCGAAACGTTGACCGACTTCACACCAGCCTTAGCAGCAGCCTTGGAAGCTTCGCCAGTCAACTTGACCCGAGGAGCACCGTTTTCGCGGACAATCTCGATGTCCTTCAACGGAGCACCAGCACCCTTCGATTCAACACCAAGAGCCTTGAACACGGCTTCCTTGGCCGACCAAGTGCCAGTGAACGAAGCTTGAGGCGAAGGCGACTTCGAGCAGTAGGCCACCTCTTCATCGGTGAAGTTGCGTTCAATGAAAGTCTCGTTTTCCAAGTTCAACGCCGACAACAATTCAACATCGACACCGACGCCCTTCGACGACTTGTTCAAGCCCGAAAGAGCTTGAGCGGTGGAGTGGGCGTTCTTTTGCACGTAGTTGTCCGCTTGGATGTTCTTGTCGTGGAAAATCAACTTCTTTTCCTTGCATTCAGCCACACGAGCCAAGGGGTCAAGGTACACCGGTTGTTCTTGGGCATCAGTGAAAGGAGCCTTGTCCTTAGCCACGAACATGGTGTTACGGGTGATGGCGTTGTGCATGTAACGGTAGGTCTTACGGTAACGAGCCGACACCTTTTGAGCGTAGTCAGTGTAGGCTTGCTTGTCCAACACGGCGAACAAGTAGTCGGGGTGGACCACCACGGCTTGAGCACCCTTTTGACCGAAACCGAACGAGGTCACCGACACCGCCTTGATACCATCGGTTTGGATCGAACGCGAGGGGTAAAGGACGTATTCGTAGTCTTCCAAGACCTTGTCGACGTTGTCGGCATTACGGTTACCAGGAACGATACCCGATTGCAAGATTTGGATGGCACCGTTCAACATCCACGCACCAGCGGCACCCTTGGGGTGACCAGTGAGGTACTTTTGGAACACACCAAACACAGGGTTACCTTCGGAACGACCCAAGTGCTTCATCATTTGGTTGATGGTGGCCGATTCGTTCTTGTCGTTGGCGACGGTAGAGGTACCGTGGAACGAAGCCACACCAATGTCGTCGACGGTCAAGTTGTAAGTGGCCAAAGCCCCACGCAAGGGAGCGATACGAGGGTCATTCTTCCAGAAGTCGTTACCCCACAACTTTTTAGCATCAGCAACTTGGCGCTTGGTTTCGCGGTTGATTTCCTCAGTGCGTTCTCTGTAGAATTCGTCAGCATCAAATTCGGCACCGTATTGTTCAGCAACAGCAGCGGCTTCGTCGTGCAAGAATTCGATCTCCGAGTCCTTCCAAGTCTTGATTTGAGCAAGACGTTGCTTCAATTGACGGGCACGGTACTTGATGTCAAGAGCCAGGGTACCGTACTTGAGCTTGCCGTGGTGTTCACGAGCAGTGGTCAAAATACCCTTACCGGGAGCAGGCACCGAGCGACCAATCTTGTCGGTAGCGGTAGCCGACATCGCCAACACGGCGTGGATGGGCACACCCATCTGCAACGCCAAAGTAGCAGTCATGATCACTTGGATACCCGAACCTTGAGCTTCCATGAACCCGGCACGAGTAGTGGTGGTGGGACGCGACATTTCTCTGGGAGTACGGCCGTTTTCGAATTCCTTAACGGCGTTGGAAGTGGCGTTCATATTGGCGAATTCGTACGAACCTTCTTCTTGGAAGTCATCGTAACCACCAACGATACACACCTTAGCCTTACCCAGCAAAATGGTTTCGATACCGGTGTCAACAGATTCAACAGCAGTAGCACAAGCACCAACGGGAGTCTTGATGGGACCCGACGACGACAACAACAACATGTTAACCCAAGCAGACATGGTGTTGATGAACGATTCTTGCAAAATGTCGTTTTGCACGGGCTTGTCAGCGAAACGGTCCTTGAACATACCTCTCAACGCCAGGACACCACCGATACCGGAACCCGAACAGTTGCCCACTTCGGAGACGTGGACGTACTTGTAGAATTCGTAGGGATCAGTAATACCGGCCAGCAACAAGGCTTCCACAGTGGAGACCAACACGTACAAGGTGATGGGGTCGACTTGACTGATAGTGTCTTCAGGGATACCGTAGTTACGGGCGTCCCAACCAGTGGGGATTTGACCAGCCACCAACCGGTCGAAACGGAGAGCCTTGGGGATGTACAAAGTAGCGCCCTTAAGGATCTTGACGGTAAATTCACCCAGGTCTTCAATCTCAAAGATTTCACACTTGTCGCCGTGTTGCAACTTGTATTGTTCGGCGGTTTCCTTCGAGGCTTCGAAAGCGTCCAAGTCGTGTTCGATGACGACTTCCTGGATGAATTGTTTCTTCTTGGGGTCGTAGCCGTTGAACAATTCGGGTTCGATAAGACGGATACCCGAGTGGTCCAAGATTTCCTCTTCGTACTTAGCCTTGATTTCGTGATCACCAACAGGGGTCTTGGTCTTAGCATCAACCCAACCACAGTACGGCTTACCCTTCAAGTTACCGTTGTGGTACTTGATCAAACCCATGATCCAGGCCATTTCAATAGCACCTTCCAACGAGAACTCGCCGTTGGCTTCCATTTCCCAACGGGTACGAGCGTTACCCCAAGGACCAACTTCGGAGAAACCAGTGACAACAATCACCGAGTCCAAGTCCAACATACCTTCCAACTCGGGGGCGACCTTCTTCACCTCCTCGTAAGGCTTGAGGGTAGGGAAGTCGAACTTCATGTTAGCCTTAGGTTGCACAGTGACCTTTTGGTAGTTAGCGTCAACGTTGTCACCGTTTACCACCTTTTGTTCGATGGCCAGTTCAATGGACACAGCCCGGCGGATGTCAGCGTCGTCGAGGATGTCGGTTCTCAACTTGGTGGTGAATTCCTTCAAGTTGTCAATGAATTGCAACCCACCGTTCAAGTCGGCCATGATCGGTTCTTCCTGGCACAAGTGGACAATCGAGGGTGTCAACAACCCCAAGATGTTGAACGCCATTTCCTTTTGCGAGAAAGTACGCACACCGACCTTTTCGATACCTTCAGCAATGATGTTGTTGGCCGACATCAAACCGGTACCACGGGTCCAACCAATAACGGCACCGCACACGGTAAGCTTTTGGCCCCAGTCTTCCGAGTACCAACGGTTGAACAAGGTCTCCAACGAGATCTTCGATTCCGAGTACAACCCGTCAAAACCGAAGGTACCATGGTTAGGCGACATCGGCAAGATACATTGAGCGGGACGGGTGTCGGTAGTCTTGTGGGCCTTGACCGAACCAAGCAAACGCAACAAGTTAGTCAACATGATTCTGTGGGCGAATTCCGATCTCGAGTCAATGTTGTCAATACCGTTACCGTTTTCGGGGATGGCGGCGAAGGGAATGATGACGTCCAAGTCCCAGCCGAGACCACCCTTCTTAGGGTCGTTGTAGATGTAGTCCACCAAAGCGTCCACATCCTGCTTCGAACCTTGGTTGAAGGGAACCACCACCAATTGCGAGCCAGTGGCACCGTAACGGGCGTACATGTTTTGGTAGTACTCGGTGACCTTCTTGGAGAATCTTGAGGTAGTGACAATCACCTTAGCCCCACCCAGGATCAAACCTTGGAGGATTTCGGCACCAATCGAACCGGCACCAGCACCGGTCACCAAGACGTACTTGTCCTTGAAAGTCAACCCGTTAACGGCAGCCGATTCCAAACCGTCGAGGTAGGTCAGAGTCAACTTGCGGTCGAATTCCCAGCCCGACTTGAACTTGCGTTGAATGTGCAAGAAGGGGATAGTTTCGGCGGGGATGGTCAGCGACACCGGTTGGAGGATCGAGGTCTTGTCGGGCAACAGCGCAATCTCATCGTCGTCGGAGGCCGTCAGCAATTCGTCTTCTTCAGGGGTCGACAGGCCGGTACGGGCACCAAGCACCAGCTTCGTGGTTTGTTGGGCGTCAAGTTCGGCGTTCAGCTCGACAAACTTGATCAATTGGTCGTACAACTTTTCGAACTCAACCTTGGTCTGGCCGCTAGCTTGCTTGCCGAGAGCCTTGTACACTCTGGCCAAGTCGTCGTGGATAGTCAGCTGGTTAGCCTTGGTCAATTCACCACCTTGAGCCATCTCGTAGACGTATTGCTCAAACTTGCGCACGGCATCCTTGTTGGCTTCTTCGTAGACAACCTTACCCTTCTTGTCGACGGTGGTCTTAGGACCGGTGATGCGGCTGACGTCTTTGTACACGGGGGCTTCGCCGATGGTTTGCTTACAGTTGTCAATCAACTGTTGACCCAACAGCTTGGCGAGAGCGTAGGTTTCCCCCTTGTATTGCGGGCAGTGGTCGATGTGGTATTGCATGAACTTGATCAAGGTCGGGTTCAGACGGTTCATGATTTGGATACACTGTTGGATGGTTTCCCGGTCCACCGAGGTGAGCTTGCCGAAGATGATGTCAAAGTACATCAGCAACACGTCTTGACGAGCCCAGTTCCAGTACGAGTCGTACACTCTAGCCTTCTTTGACGAGAAGGTGGGCTTGATGCCGTTGGCGTAGAATTCGCCGTGTTCGGCTTCCCACAAGTCCAATTCCGCTTGGAGAACAGCCAGCGCCTCCTTTTCCTTAATGAACAGCTTCGCGCCTTGGTTGAGGTCGACTTGCAAGTAACGGGCCAAAGTTTCCAATTGTTGCTTGGCCAAAGTGCGGTTTTCCGATTGAAGAGCGTCGAGAGCAGCCGAGTCGACCACAGCGCCACCAGCACCACCGGCGGCACCACCGGACGAGGCCAGCGACAACGAAACCCCGGCAACGGCGGCGTACTTTTGCGCGAGGGTGTCCAAGAACGCCTTGGCGTCACCTTCCGAGCCGAGACGAGCGGCGGGCTCGTTGGCAAGACCCAACAACAAGGTGGCATCTTGTCTACCTTGGCCAAAACCGTAACGGCCTTCAAGGTACTTTCTCGCCGAGGTGATGGAGAACCCACCGGGCATCTTCAGCGACATCAAACGAGCGATGAGCGACGTCGACGTCTTACCCAATTGACCGGAGAAAGTGTCCTGGAATTGTTCGGCCAATTCTTCAAGGGGAGTGTCTTCAGGCTTTTCCGGAGTCGACCCGAATTCCTTACCGAGGTCACCCAAGATTTCGTTTTGCACCGTCGACTTACCGTTGACCAAGTCCTTAATCGCCTTAGACATGGGGATGGCGTCAAGAGGCTTCTTGAGCTTCTGGGCCACGAGGACGTGGATCAACAACTTAGCGGGGACGGGTTCGTCGGCCATCGCTTCGACGGGACCCAGAGGAGCAGCGGCAGGGGCAGCAGCGGGGGCAGGGGCAGCAGCGGCGGGAGCAGCAGCAGCGGGAGCGGCAGCGGCAGCGGGTTCTTCCTTGGCGGCAGGGGGAGCCACTTCCACGGGGTCAGGGGTATAGTAGATTTCCTTAGCGTCGCTGGAGTAGGCCAACACTTGTCTCTGGAGCGAGCGAGCGGCGTCGTACGACTTCATCTTGGGCATTTCCATCGTCTTTTTGGTCATGTTGGCCAACGTGGGCAGGGGACCGACTTCGATCAATCTTTCGGTCTTGTGTTCGGGCAGGGTCAAGTAGACATCCTGAGTCTCGATCCACCGCACCGCCAGGGCGAACTGGTAGGACAAGAGCTCAATGAGCAACGTGTGGGAAAGCTCCTGCTCGATTTCGGGACGCATGGCAGCAAAATGGGGTGTAGCGGTGATGGCTGGGAGAGACAAGCATATAAACGTTTAGTGGTCTGTAAATGTGGGCCGGGGCTCGCAACTGCGCGTCGGGGTTGTTGGGACCTATCTCGGAGTGAGAATCCCGGCCCCGAGGCCCCCTGTGACAATGAGGATGATGATGACAAACTAAGAACTAGATATCTTAGAGATAAAATGGCGGTGGTTGATCAGTGTTGAAACTGTGAATTTTGCTGTCTTCGTTTGTCTATTTTACACGTGTGGGTCGTCGCTTGTTCGCTGCCGCCACTTTTGTTGGTTGCATCGCCTACCTGCACCTAAGTCTGGGACCAACGATTTCACTGAGGCACACGCCTTTCCGATGGGCCCCGATGTTGAAGCCATGAAACACTATAGAAACAAAAAGTTTTGTACTTGAATGAGCTTTGAAGTATTCAAGAGGAATGTTGTGAGTTGTAACAAGTTGGATCTTAGAAATTGCGTTGAAAATGGCCATATTCGTGGGTGTTGGGTGTGGCACTATCTGGTTTTGAGCCCATGGGCCCTCACTTGTTTAAGCTCAGACAGATTTGTACACCCAACGGACGGGTGCCAACCACGCGCCCTCAATTAAGTTAAGGTAAGGGGGTGAAAAGAAATCCCATCAGGATTAACTATGCAATAAATCGTATATACATTTGGCAATAGCTAAACCAGCTAGCCTGCCTTAGCTTTTATTTTCACTTAGCATCGAGATGGGCCCTTTAAGTATGATGATATGACACTCGGCACTGTGAGTGAGTAGTCGTAGTGAACGCTAGCTACTTGATTGACAGCGAAAGTCAAAGCCCACGTCGTCACTATTTCTTGAAGTGCCATCAGCACCAGAAGCACCACAATTATTGTGCTGTATCTGAACTCAGTGACCAAATGGAGGGCCTCGGTCAAAGTAGCGATGCCGATTAGCTGAGTTACCAGTGTCGGGATGGCAATGGCATCGTACGGCCAAATCAACGAGATGATGGGGAATAGTTTGATTGCCGTCGTCACCAAGATCGCCATGATGAGCACTCTCATGAAATAACACCGTTGATAGGTTTCTCCCACGTATTTGTTGCCATTTGATCCCCATCCAAGCCAAGCGAAAAGACGAGTGATTACTACCACCTGAACCACATGTTGAACCACTGAATTCAACATGAAGTAGCCATATTGAAAAAACAGCAGGTGAGTCAATGCTTCTCGCGTTAACGGCAACGGGTCGCTGGCTCGTTCAGCAGTAGCCCATTGAAGGTACACCTCAAACAACACTGCCATGATATAAACTCGAGCATGAGGTGTATAGCATTGCCACCAGGTTCGCGGCTGGGTCTCAGTGATCAGCTTTTCAATGAGATTAGCCAAGTGTAGTAGTGCTCCCTTCTTCAAAAGTAAGACATCAATGAACAATAACACGTGGTCATACTCAATGTACTTATCAGCGATATTCTGGCATCGTGAACACTGAGTAAGCTTAATGTAAGCAGACTTGTATTGCTGATATAGCTGGGCCACCGGTTCTCGGCATTGGACGCAGTACATGGCGTGGCGCTCACTGTGGTAGTGAAGATCGTGTAGGCTACTGATTGTGAGAACGCGGGCTCGAAATTGTAAACGTGTGAAAGATTAAGTTCTATACATGAAAATCATTAGGCCATTAGTTGGGGAGGGGGTGGAATATCGGGAATCTTGCCCAATGTAAACAGTACTGCCTGGAACTCGGCGATAACTTCAGGAGGTAGATCGCCGGCATCGACGTTATTACCGGTGGGAGCAGTTCTGGCTTGAGTTGATCCTGCTGGCTGTGATGCTCCAAATGAGGTTGACGGTGCCGATTGACCAAAACCAGTTCCGGCCAGTGACTGGCCAAAAGGAGTGGCTTGGGGTTGGCCGAATGATGATGTTGTAGACTGTCCTCCAAACGGAGTGGTCGCAGGTTTTTGGCCAAAGGTTGATGTGTTATTGTTTGTAGCCCCACCGAACGGAGAATTCGATGGCTGACCAAAGCCAGAGTTGGTGGTAGTAGCGTTTGTGCCTCCGAAAGGAGAGTTTCCTGCCGGTTGACTACCAAATGGAGATGCACTTGTGGTAGTGTTATTGGCGGATTTATTGCCAAAACCCGATGATCCGAACGCTCCTCCCAGATTTTGAGCGAATGGGTTAGCCGCAGGCGTCAGCTGGCCAAATGCAGACTTGTTCGCGTTACCAAATGCCCCGCCAGAAGTATTAGTCTGGCCGAAAGCGCTGCCTGTCGAAGACTGTGCTTGACCAAATGGCGATTTCGCAGTAGAATTGCCAAATGCCAGCGTTGTTGAGGAAGCACCACCAAAAGCACCGCCTTGTGATGAACCAAAAGCATTTGACTGAGTACTACTACCAAATGGCAGACTCGTCGAAGAACCGAACGGGTTGGATTTGGCAGCGGTAGCATTAGTAGCGAAAGGGTTAGCCTTTTGCGTGGTAGCGCCAAACGGAGATGATGCCGCTGGGGTAGAGCCAAATGCTGACCCCGATGGTTTGGCTCCAAATGCTCCTCCAGATGTGTTGCTAGCCCCAAATGCTCCCCCCGATGTGTTGTTAGCTCCAAACGCTCCTCCTGAGGTATTAGCTCCGAATGCACTACCTCCGGTGTTTGTCAGACCAAACGCTCCCAGAGAAGTGCTTCCGAAAGCGCTGCCTCCACTCGATTGACCAAAGGCTGAGGTAGTCGCCGGTTTTCCAAAGGCAGAACCAGTATTGGAAGCTCCAAATGCAGAATTCAGTGTTCCCGAATTGCCAAAACCACCACTGCCGAAGGCTCCGCTAGGCTTAGCCGCATTGCCAAAGGCTCCGCTTCCAGAAGTGCCCGAGCCAAACGCTCCCAGCGACCCACTATTGCCGGAGCTACCAAATGCTCCTCCACTCTGGCTGGCCCCGCCAAATCCACTCAGTCCGAATCCACTCAGACCAAAACCACTCTGGCCAAACGCTCCACCCAGCAGGGCCAGGCCGCCGAACGCGCCCCTCCCTGCTCCTCCAGCAGAAGCACCCCCGAAACCGCTGGTTCCAAAGGCCCCACCGCCGGAATTAGATCCGAATCCCAGACTTCCAAACATGTCTGGGGCGTATGTGATGCGGTTAGGGTAGAGCGAGCGAGAGTGCAGAAAATCACAAAATGCCTAGAGGTGCGATATGCACTGCACTCTATAGAAACATACCGGGGACTAAATATGAAATAAGATTAAATCCAATTCGAATTTTTGTATATATAAATAATGATACGTGTGTATGTTGCTTAAGGTTTGAATTACATATGAGCTAAGCTTGTCTCTGAAAATGATACACTGTATATTCTCTTAGATAACTACTGGAATCAGAATTTGGCGTTAGCCTTTCTGCCAACGGTGGACTTGATGTACCCGTTGGGGTCCGACAGAGGGTAAAACAAGTCGTCATTGTTCTCGATGCCCTTCCACGACAAGTCGAACAACACGTAGTGCTTGTTGGGCAAAGCGTACGAGACCTCCTTGATTTCAGGAACCTGTTCCAAGATCAATTGCGACATGTTGTACATGGTAGCTTGCACTGAAGGCGAGTTCTCCAAGGCAAACAATTCCAAGGTGGTGTCGCGAGCGGCATTGTAGGCTTTGTCAAAGAGACCTCTGTCAGCAGCGGCAAACACCGACTCCAAGTTCGGCAACGCCTTAGGGTCAAACTCCCACACGGCGTCAACATCGGTCGACAAGATTCTGTCGGTGGTAGGCTTCAACGTGGTGTAGTCACATTCATGGTAACCGTAAAACATCGAACCCGTCGACTTAAGTACGGTCAAATCTTTGATCCCCGCAGTGAGTTTCAACGCCCCTGACTTCTTGTCGTAGTCCAAGTAGATTCTCTTAGTTTCAGGACCTTCGTGCTTGAAAGAATGGTCATGAACTTTACCGTTGGACAAGGGGTACTTTGACCATCTTTGTTGGACAATAGTCACTTCAACACCCGAAACGTGGTTGTACTTGGTAGTGAAGTGCTTAGCCAAATGAGCAGCAAATCTTTCCAAGGGCCAGACGTCGGTAGTTTTCGCTTCCACAAGAATAGTGTTCTTGACAGTGTCAGTAGGCACTACCGAGGCATTGTCAGCCTTAGTGTAGGATTCTTCAAATTCCCCACGCAACAACACCATGACATTGGCTTCGATCACTTCTTGCTTCTTTTTGTTTTGAGGGTCCTTCTTTACTTTAAGAAACTTCACATTAGCTTTGCCGTAAGAAGACTTCACAAGTTGGACAGGAGACATGTTTGCTGGTATTGAATTGATTGATTTGATGGATTGGATGGCAGCATGGTTCGTCTTTTATAAACTCTCTTCATCGGAAATTTCCATGCTGATAGTGGATCACCAAGTGGTGGTTTGGTGCCATACGCGCAGTGGATTTCTCCGTAGCCAAAATTACATATGGCTACTCAGAATCATGCGATTTCTGCATATCAGACCATACCGGAGTTAAACCGCGAGTTGTAACGGAAATTTCCTCTATTACTATTATGTGATATTATAAACGTAAATTCTCATGCTGCTTAGCCAAATTCGCGGATGATTGATCGGCAAGTTGATTGTAGTAATGGCATACGGGCGGCCAATGTTTGGAATGCCAGCCGGTAGATGTTGATAAACTCCTCTATCACCGTGTCCTTGTTACTAGCGCCATTGCATATACTCTGTAGCAGCTGCTCTAGATAACGACGCAAGTAAGGTTTGGAAAGAGACACTTGGAAGGGCATTTTATCCAAACCATCGATAAGTCCCATCCCCAAGGGCGTTGGTACCAATACTTCAACAGAGCCTGACTTGGTTTTGGTAACATACTCCCGGGCAATAATTTTATCGATATGTTCAGCGATAGTGGCGTCGGTGCCAATACCATTAGCGTCCATCAATGCGATAAGCTCCGTCTCAGTTATGTACTGAGGTTTGGTAGTTTTGCCACTACCCATCCGGGCCAGATGTAGCTGAACTTCTTGGCCTTCAGTAAGCGGCGGCATCTGTCTTGACAGTGTCCACTTGACATAAGGGTATACCTCGAGGAAATTGAGTTGCTCCACAATTACACCCAGGGCCCTGAATAATTCGTTTGTCTCGCCCCACTCAAGGATACACGTCAGTTGCAGACCCACGGCATCTTGGGAAACGCAAGCTAAATATCGTCGCACCACGTATTCGTATACTTTGCTTTCATCGGCAGTCCACTCAGTACCAGCCCGGTGGATATTGGTATAATTGACGGGATGGATAGGAGGATGGGCGTTATCGTCCTTGGATCCAGAGCGAGCCTCCTGTATTCCATCTCGAATGAGTCGCTGAGCGTAGCTTCCCCAAGATGCATCTTGAGTCTGACGACTAACAAGACTGTCATGGTCAAACCCTTTAGGAAACAGATTGGTTTCAGTTCTGGGATAACTCAAGAACCCTTTGTTATATAACTTTTCTGCTGCATCTAACGCCCGCTTTGCCAGCATTTTGAAGTAGCGAGCACAGTCTTTCTGAAGATCGACGGTAGTGAGAGGCATGGGCCGATATTTGTTAATCCGCTTACGCTCTATCAGGCTCACTTTTGCTTTGAGCTTGGCCTGCTGCCATCCTCGCTGGTAGATCAAAAACACAAATAACCGATCAAAAAACCGTCCCCGAGTCCATGCGAAGGGAATCGCTGGTTGGTCGTCCATTTTTAGGGTTACAGTGATATGCCAAAACTCCTCTGGCACAAATTCTCTGACCCGACGGTAGCGATCAACGACAAATCCAAGAGTAGGGAACTGGCACGTCCCGTACAGGACCACAGATCCTTTGTCGATAATGGAGGAACTTTTCAATGACGTCGTCATTTCCCGAGTAAACGCAACCCCCGTACGCAAATCAATCTCTTGTCGCAGTTCCACCGCCTTCACTTGCTTCATATCGAGTGCCGTGGGAGAGTTGGCAGCCTTGAGGATGTGGTTGCGATCCAAGTGGGAAAAGTGGGCCCGCCACACGTTTTGGCCAGCGACATCAAGCCTACGGTTCCGTTTTCGTGCTTCGGTGTAGATTTCATAGCCGATGGCTTCCCCCTCTCGATCACAGTCGGTCCAGATGTAGAGATAGTCGCATCGTTGGGCTTCCTTAGTGATGTTGGCCGCCACTCTACGCTGGGTTTCGTCACGATGAATAACCTCGATGGCACAGTCAAAGAGTTCATTGTTTCGACACCTGCCCCATCCATACTGCAGAGGGAAGTCAGCATCGGCGACGTGGCCGAGCACTGAGGTCATCGTCACTTCGCAGTTACCCCACTGAGTGAAGTTGAACGTGAAGTCATAGTTTTTGATATATTTGACCTGGGAGTCTCGTCTCTGGGAACGTCCTCCTGATAGAATCGAGGCCACCTCTCGGGCTATCAGTGGTTTCTCAGCCACACAGAGGATCCTCATCTGAGGATGGTGGTGCAGCGCAGACGCGTACGCGTTTCCAGACCGCCACCACTAAAATGCTACACGGAATTCAGGACTTGTCACAAAATTAAATCCTGACTAACGCCGCACTCAAAGACGTTGTTTATTATCCTCAAAATTTGTGGCACACCGAAAGCATGCATTCTACCCATCAACTGTACCACCACCGACCTAGTTCTCACACACCTCATCGTGTAAGCTTAAATAAAACGAGGAAAATGATGCTAAAACGTCCGACGGGTGTCTACAGGCTTTTATAGTCTGCAACTAATCAAAATGATGATCAGACAGTTTTCTAGTGGTCGATAGAACATGATTGATCACGTGATCATCGGATGGTTTTCGAAGATTTCAATTCACTGTCGTGGCAGCGACGAGTATGCCAAAGTAACACTATCATGGTCAATTGACGGTGAAGGCGAATTCACAAGAAATTACTTTATGAATGTTTCACAAAGCTTGGTCTCTGGCGAATGTTGGGGACATCACCTCGACGCAGTTTTGTCATCACTGCAGGTAAATGCTACTGACGCTTGCTCGCTTAAAAACCCTATCTACCCGATATACCCCACCTTCCGTGAGTTAAAAATGAAGTTCGAGAGGGGTGAATTCTATTCTGGAAAAGTAACCAATCAAATCAATGCATTTAGTTTAGTTACGTATCGTTATCGGCGTATATTTAGCCAAGACTATGTGAGTGCCCCCTTTAGTGCTTTCAGTTTCCCCGGAAAATCTTCATTCCGAGCATTGCAACGTAGTACTTTAGTGTGGCTTTTTTATCGCGGAACCGCAACCATCACCTCCCCCCAACCCCCCCTTTTAATCTAAAAAATTAGTAAACGACAACGGCCGCACTATCGTTTATAATCGATTCAACCAATTGACTTCAGTACCATCAGAAATGCTCCCAGTTCGCCTACTCGCCCCAACGTCATTTCGCATAACCCCCGTAACTTTGCGAAATTTGCGGCGGTGTATAAATGATCCGCGATCACTTGGATCATCCTTCAGTTATCCTATTCCAACCATGTCCATCAAGCTCAATTCGGGTCACGAAATGCCCCAAGTGGGGTTCGGTTGCTGGAAGCTCGACAAGCAAAACGCTGCCGACCAAGTGTACAACGCCATCAAGGTGGGATACCGTTTGTTTGACGGCGCCGAAGACTACGGCAACGAGAAAGAAGTTGGCGAAGGTATCCGCCGCGCCATCGACGAAGGTCTTGCCTCGAGAGACGAGATCTTCGTCACTTCTAAGCTCTGGAACAATTACCACGCCCCGGAAAACGTTGAGAAGGCGTTGGACAGAACCTTGTCGGACTTGGGCTTGGACTACGTTGACTTGTTCTTGATCCACTTCCCCATTGCCTTCAAATTCGTGCCCTTGGAAGAAAAGTACCCTCCTGGCTTTTACTGTGGCGATGGTAACAAGTTCGCTTACGAAAACGTGCCTCTTGCCGAAACCTGGAAGGCTTTGGAAGCCTTGGTCGCTAAGGGTAAGATCAAGTCGATTGGTGTTTCCAACTTCTCTGCGGCTTACATCTTGGACTTGTTGAGAGGGGCCAAGATCCCTCCTGCCGTGCTTCAAATTGAACACCACCCTTATTTGCAACAACCCCGTCTCATTGAGTACGTGCAATCGCAAAACATTGCCGTCACTGCCTACTCGTCGTTTGGTCCTCAATCCTTCTTGGAGCTTAAGCACAAGCGGGCTTTGGAAACTCCCACCTTGTTCGACCACGAAAAGATTAAGAGCATCGCCGACGCTCACAAGAAGACTCCTGCTCAAGTGTTGTTGAGATGGGCCACTCAAAGAGGGCTCGCCGTCATCCCCAAGTCGAACAACCCCGACAGATTGGCGCAAAATTTGTCGGTGAACGACTTCGACCTCAGCGATGCCGAACTCAAGGAAATCGCCAAGTTGGACATCGGCCTCAGATTCAACGACCCCTGGGACTGGGACAAGATCCCCATCTTCTACTAGGTCTTCGTTGATATTTAGACAATTAGATTACAAACAAAAAAGAAGTATTCTGAAATTTCATTTACACCAGTCGATCACCAAATTCCTCCATACTGAACCTATTATTGTCTTGATATTCAACCTCTGATTAAAGTTGATTATTGTTTGTATCACACGTTACTTGTGTTGTATAGACAACCACCCATTGTCTTTGTCCGCGCTCGCGCACGATCCTTCGCCGTACCCCACCATGTCGATATATCGATGCCACCAATGGGACGAGGGCATCGAACAACAATTCCTAGGGGTTTCTCCAGTGTGGGACGAGGTCCTGCTCTATCAAACCAAGCATCCCGATGCGGCTACTGAAACCAATGACATTTTCAAAGTCGCCCACCGCCTGGGATTCGATCACATCCTGTGCTTGGACTACTCGAGGGAATATAACGGCATTGTTGGCGTTGGATGTAACGGAGAAAATACCGTGGCTGTGTTTGATATCAAGTCCGAATCTAGTTCGGTGCTTAAGATCCAGGCGAAGCAGCTGAGGTCCATCAACTCGATCTCATTTCGCCACAACTTACTCGCCATCGGCTTTGAGAAGGGCCGCCTGGATAACTCTTTACAAATATGGAACGTTGAACATTATTCCCGAACCTCCAATAACGATCACATCAACACCCCGCTCCAAGGGTGCTTACTGCTGGAAACAGTCACCTCAGTCACTTGGGTCGACGAACAGAATTTGTTAGTTGCATCTCCCAAACACATACGCGGGATTGATACCAGAACAAGTGAACCACACCCCACGTGGCAAATCAATCTGAAGCTAGCTTTTGGCGTTACGTGCGATCCATTCGACAATCATTACTTTGGTAGTTTTAGTGAGGACGGGACGGTAGCGATTTGGGATCAGCGTAAAATTCTGAATGCCACCGGTCTGAAGAAAAACGTTGATCCACTCTTGACGTTCCCACGTTTAGTGCCCGAGTGGAACCCTCGCAAAAACCAAGGACCTTGCTTCAGATTCTCGCTGGTGAGAAGGGGCGAATTCGCTACTGTCTACTCCGGTGACACTATAAGAAGATGGAATTACATGCATGTGCCTCCTGTACCTCCACACGCACCCGATTCCGATGATGCTGAAAAGCTTACATCAGATACTCCCGAACTCAACAATTTGAAGAATCAGTGTCTGCAAGTATTCAAGCCTAGTGAAGAGCTGTTGATCGTATCAATTGTATTGGACGTCAAGACTGACTACGAAAGAGTGGTATCATTCGACTACTCGCCGGATTTGACTTGTGCTACCTCAACAAACTTCGTGTGCATGAGACAATCAGGGCTGGTGTTCCGAATGCCTGCGGTAGAGTGTGTTGAGGAGTTCAATTTCAACCCCTACAATGAGCTTAGTTATTGCGGACCTGAGGGAACGCATACATTGTTTTTACCGTCGAGTGATTCGATGCCTTCGAAAAGTCGTCGTGGAATTAATCATGCCGAACGTCGTATCGATTTGGCACTCAACGATGACCTCAAGAAGTACACCAATCTGTCCGATGGTCCAAATGGGGGTGATGATGAAGAATCATTTGAGGACTATGAAGAGGAATCCGATGATGACCTCGACAATGCCCGATTCCCAAAACGTCACGAATCTGCAGCCCTCAATCTTGACCCCCAACTGGTCATGTATAATGATATCTGTAATGTGATTCGTCGCAGAGCACTCATGGGCTATGGTCTCCATGATTGTTCCAACAATATCAAAATCCTCGAAGACATCGATATCATCGACGGCCAAATGCTGATTCGAAACGTTTGGAAGTGGCTTGACTTGGCTAAGAGGTCTCTCGATAAAGGTTCTATGATCAGCGAGGGTGTCGATCTCGGATTTCAAGGGGTGTTAGGTATTTGGAACGGGCCAAGTTTCATGCAAGATGAAATACGAACAAGCAGAGACAGTGGCCCATTGACAATGGAAATGTTCAAAAACGCAGTTCAGCTGATTGTTAAACAGAAAGGTACAAAAACGGCAAATATTCTGATACCCAAGAACTCTCAAAAGAAAGCGGAACGTATGCTTTGTTTGGTGGTATCGGGGTGGTACTTGGCTAATCTGGAATTTGAAGAAAAGCTTGACATTTTGATCAATCTAGGCTTCACTACAAAAGCTGCAGGATGGGCTGTTTTCCATGGTGATGTCAATAAAGCTATTGAGATTCTCTCTCGAGCCAAAAATGAGCGACTCCGTATCATTGCGACAGCCATTGCTGGGTATCTTGCATACAGCGATTCCAAGGTGAATCTGCCGTGGAAAGACCAGTGCCGTCGCATGGCACTGGAACTTGATGATCCGTATCTCCGGGCTATTTTCGCTTACATTGCTGACAATGACTGGTGGGACGTTTTGGATGAGCACCTGCTTCCCCTTCGTGAACGCCTAGGAGTAGCTCTCTCATTCCTCGGTGACAAGGATTTGGATGTTTACTTGAATCGAGTGGCGGACACTGTGATGAAACGAGGTGAACTTGAAGGTCTCATTTTGACTGGTGTCACCCCCAAGGGCATTGATTTGTTACAAAGTTACGTGGATCGCACAAAGGATGTCCAAACGGCAGCACTCATTTCTGCGTTTGCATGTCCAAGATACTTCATAAGTGAGAGAGTAAAGCATTGGATGGACAGTTATCGAACATTACTTAACAGTTGGCAATTATTCCTGGTCCGGGCGAAACTTGATGTCTTGAGAACAAAGCTCTCTAAAAATTACAACGGGCATCCAACTCTCAAGGCCAACCCTAAGCAGGTCCATTTACAGTGTTTGCGATGCAACAAAAACTTCAACAAACCTGTGGGTCAATTGGCTGCTGGATCAGCCAACGGCAATCTGAGTGGGCTGAGTGGTGCAGGGGCATCGCTAATCAAACAATTCAACAAGCTTCAAATGAAAACCCTGGAGAGCCCCACTATCGCCAATTGTGTGCATTGCGGTGCTCCATTCCCTCGATGCTCTGTATGTTTGCTTACATTAGGAACGCCCATACCTGACCAACCAGTTGAAGCCAACAAAAACGCTACAAAATTTAACGACTGGTTCTCATTTTGCTTACTGTGCAACCATGGTTGTCATGCACACCATGCTGAAGAATGGTTCCGTAAACATTACGTTTGTCCCGTGCCGCTGTGTAATTGTCGCTGTAATAGTAAGTAAGTGGTAATTTAGTTTAAGTGGCGCAGTTCAATCAACACAAATCAACTTTCTCGGAAATTCTAATATTTTTGCAAAATTTTGAGCATATCAATCAACCATCTCTATTGTGAAAAGTTCGAATCTTGATCATAATAAATATTTTATGCGAAATTAAATTCTATAAGAACTAAATATCTAACAAAGTGGTGTCCAAATGTTTGATTAAGGGACGGTATTTCTCTGCGACACAATCCTTTGGCAATAAGCCGAAACTTTGCCCATCACCAATAATTAATGCGAGTTTTTGTTGAGAGTACTTGAGATAGTCGAAATCATCGTCTTCCTCCTCGATGGCACATTCATCAAATGCTGCCAGTAGTTCATCAGTAGTGGAAAAATTATAGGTAGTGTTGATCCCTGTAGTAGACGAAGAATGACCGTTGCTTACACTCTTAGGGGGCCCGCCCTGAATGAGTCCCCAGAGAAACCAGTATATTTGCACCGAGCTTCGCCAATAGACACACTCATTGTAGAGTTTTTGCACTTCATACTGTATGAGTTCAGCAGCAACTTCGTGGCTATCCTCATGGCTTGCTACACTAGTTTGCGGCTTCGTGGCAGTCTTGAAAGATGAGGTGGGATATTTGAACTCATATTCAATGTACAGCTTGATGAAGTTAAACTGATCTACTTGTGTAGGGTAGTTTTCTTCAAAAATCCAATATGGTTTGCTTTCGTTGTAGTAGTCCAGCATCCATTCCAGGAAAAAGTTGACAATGTCGAATGCCGGAAAGTTAGGTCCCAGGTACTCAAAGTCAATTACCGCAAGGTTGGAGTCATACTTGGGTTCAGTGGTGACCACCGTAGCTTCATCAGCAATAGGGGCAACGTCCTTGAGGTTGAAGTCCTTTTGCAATAAGAGATTACCGTATTGGGTATCGTTATGGCAAAATTTAATGTCAGACTTAATCTTAGAGCCATTGTAATTTTTGAAGAGCCAGTTTTGAACATTCCCCACTAATTTCCGGAACTCAGCAAAGCTCATACCCATAAATGTATCAATGATGGCCGGATTGTCCTCACCGTAAAGTGGAAGGAATTCGTTTTCGAAAACATCCATCCATTTATGGATCTGCTTCCAGCACACGGGAACAACTTGATCTGTTTTTTTGTCCACCGGGTAGTCAGACTCACTAAGATCAAACTTGTAATGCAAGTCCTTCATTCTACGAGCCAACATTTGTGAGATGACATGATCACGGATGAGTTCCTTATTAAGCGGTTCGAATCCCTCAAGAAACTGTTCAAAGCGACCATTCGTGAAGATACCCAAAAGTCGAGGCCCAATGTTCTTTTGCAGAAGCTTCATAAGTACCCGGAGCTCGCCATCACGATCGATAAGAGACTCGACGTTCTTGCCATACACCCGCAATAACAACGATGGAACCTTCACAGATGAATCGTTGTACAGGATTTTGTAGATAGAATTGGTTAAAGCGCCACTCAATCGATTCAACACAAGATTATCAAGAGTCAAGTTCTTTTTCCACCATTTAGGGATTCGGAGGGTTTTGATGAGACCGAGAACGTCCTGCTTGAGGAAGTCGGTGGGAAGAGAATTGTCAAGCACTGCTGCGACCAGCGGCACCAGGGTATTCGGATCCAATTGCGTTTGCGAGACCGTGAGCTTGGAGATGCTTGAACTGGAAAGCGAGCGCCGATTCATCAGCGGGCGCCGAGACGATGACCGCAGCAGGTTCCGCAGACGACTCCGAGACCGACTCCGATGGGGGACAACATCCATAGTGACGGTTTAGTGGTTATCAGGAAAAAACAGCAACTCGCCGAAAAAATGCTTGGGTATATGCTCGTGCGAACGCTAAATTTGGGGGAGTGGCTGATCAAAAGTGGGGGAACGCGGCGATCTCAGCTGAGACTCGGGGAATCAGTTTACGCTCAGTCACTAGGAGTTTCGTCTCGATCAGGCGATCTCAGGCGATATCAAACTACAAATCTTAGTTTCCCATACAAAGAGAGGTACATATCCTTGCATATCATGGAAAGTTCCAGTCGCCCGAAGACCAACGTCATTATGAATGACGATGTCGTATAAATGCAGTACCGAAAATGAGTTGTGGCAAAGCTAAGGGCTCGATTATCAGGGGGAATGATGAGCATCGGACGTGATGGATGAATAATCGCCAGCCGCACCAACCGTTGACATCAATGATCGAGCCGTATCGTAAATCTTTTGAGAGCGTGACTACCGGATTGAGCATTTCAGAGTGTAGCCCAGCAATGGGACTCAAACACATGTCGTAGACATTGTTTTTTGGGATTGTATCCACTTCACTTTAGAACAATTCTAGTGGAACATTTTCTTCGTTCTTCGTTGAATCAGACGCGACAGGATTTTTCCTGTCGCGCATGCACGCCAAGTGAGTGACATTTCATCACAACATTGATTACGCTTCACTTCCAAAGCCGTTGATCGCACCAGCGAACACTATGGAGCGAACGCAGGAACTTCAACTTCTTGGTGACGCGCTTGGCTTCACCCCGAAATACTTTGTCGACATTATCAACAATGCTGTTAACGAGATTGCAGTGGGGTGTGTCAACTCGCTCGAGAAGTTTCTTGAACGCCAGCGAAGCCAGTTCGGCGAGCAGATATTCCCCAAACATGAGATTGAGTCGGGGACCAGCCAGTTTCAGCTGTTGCTTAATCTGACCATAGATAAGTATATGGATCTTTTCGAAGTGTACATGGACCGCAATATATTTCTGGTGCCAGAGGAGCTACAGCATCACATCGATTGGGCCCAGCTTACAGGCACCAAAACAGTGCCAAATGTTGAGGCCGTTCGCGCAGACACTGACAATCAAATGAGGCAGGTCCTCAACGATATCCGGCGCGAGCTAACCATACGTCGACTTCGTAAGCAGCAGTTGGCAGTGGCAATGCATCTACGAAATCTGGTGAAAGAGTTTATCGGAGCCATCACTGAATGTCTCGCTAACGAACCATCTCCAGAAAGACTTAACCAGACAATTGCCGAGGTGAAGACCACCATAAACGAGCTATATTCCAAGACGGCAGAGTTTCAGGCGCTCGCTGAAGACCCCCTCTCAGCTCAAGCCCCCGCAGTTGAGATCAGCGATCGGCTTGCGCATCTCACTCGTCAATTAGTTGCTTCTGACTAATTGCAAGCTTGCACCGAGTGTGGAGAGACAGTCTACAACTCCTAGAGTTGAAACTATAATTAAATGCATTGTTGTCGAGCTGGTATCGGCAGACCACTACTCTACCATGATTCTCTGTTTCGAGATAAGTAATAAGACTAGAGATACGGTATAAAATAGTGTTATCACTAATGACCATATAAAATGGGAACTGAATGTGGTAGACCCACATGTATATTTATTCACGCTTGAAACGTTTGTGGAAGGCGCAGAACGGAAACCACCCACACGACTTTTTTCGCTTACCGTCTAGCCGGGTGGTTAGGGTACCCCGGCCTTTCCATCAGAGAAATCAAGGATGGCTACTGAGAACTATAGCTGCCCGCCAGCCCGCCCCGTTATTTTCTACGATAGTTCTGGTGATTGTAGATGTTTGCCACTCATAATATAACTGATAGCAAACCACCGGCGTCGCTTGCCTGCATCGTCCGGAGTCGGTGATCTCATATTTTTTCCACCCGGCATCGTCTAACTTTACATTCTCATCCATCCGCCACGGCAACCTTGGACTAATCCACCAACGTTGAAATGGCTATGTTTTACGCATTGAATGGTTTGGGGTACCTTGTGCTTACTGCACTTGCGGTTCACTCCTTCGGCAAGCAGCTGGATCTTGAGAAGCGGGAGAAAGAGCTTGTGGAGAAGATCGACAAGCTTGAAATCGAGCTCACGTCGAAGCTGAACCAGTTGGAGGAGTTGACCCAACAACAAGATGACCTCAAGAAGTCGCTGGACTCGGAATTGCAGGCGAAGATTCTCGCTCATCAACAGGAGATCGAGCAGTTGAGAAGATCAAAGGAGGAGGCGGAAACCGCTGCACTCAAGACTGCCGAACTCAAGCAAAGCTTGGAAAAGGACTTGGCCAAAGCCAATGACTTGATCGAACAATTGAAGCGTGACGCCGAGGTCGCCCGTGCCGCCACTAACGCCATGGAAGAAGATCTCAAAAACCAACTTTCGGCTCAATTGGAAAAGGTTGCTGCCGAGAAGGATGCCCAGTTCACTGCTAAGAGCAATGAATTGAAGGAATGGCAAAACAAGCATACTCTGTTGGAGCAAATTGTTGCCACCTTGCAAAACGAGTTATCGACTAAGGAAGCCGCTCACAATGACGTCCTGCTGCAATTGAAGGATGTTCAAACTAAGCACCAGCTGTCGGTTGAACAAGCGGAAAAGCTGGATGCTTTGGTGAAGAAGTTACAATCGCAATTGAAGGGCAACGAGGGCGAGGTTACCGAGTTGAAGCTGAAGTTGACTGCGGCTGAGTCTGAAGCTGCGGAGGTGAAGAGTGAGTTGGAAACTACGAAGGCGCAAGTGGCCGATGTTACTAAGGACCTTGAGCTGGCTCGTGAACAGAACAAGGCTGACGTGGCTAAGGTGAAGGACCAATTGAATGAAACTACTGCTCAATTGGAACAAACTAAGCTGGAATTAGCCGATGCGAAGCTGGCTGCGGAAAAGGCTCAGCAAGAGGTGACTGAAGCCGAGAAGCAAGCTGAACAAGCCAAACAAGAAGCCGAACAAGCTAAGCAAGAAGCCGAACAAGCTAAGCAAGAAGCCGAACAAGCCAAGCTGGCTGCGGACGAAGCTAAGCTGGCCGTGGACGAAGCTAAGCAAGATGTCGAACAAGCCAAGCAGCAATTGAAGGAGGCTCAGGAACAAGTGCAAAAGGTCACTGAAGACAACGATCTGCTCAAGTCTCAATTGCTGTCTGTCCAAGAAGAGCTTGCCACCGCCCAAAAGAATGCATCGGAGGTTCACACTAAAGCTCTTGAAGAAGCTAAACTGAAGCACTCCAAGGAGCTCGAAGAAGCTAAGCAACAGCACTCCAAGGTTCTCGATGATACCAAGCAACAGCACTCCAAGGAACTTGAAGAAACCAAACAACAACACTCCAAGGAACTCGAAGAAACCAAGCAAGCCCATGCTGACGAACTTGAGTCTGCTAAGGCCAGCCATGCCAAGGATCTCGAAGCGACCCACGCCAACAAACTCCAGGAAGTGAAGGATGCTCACGCCAAGGAACTCGCCCAGGTGAAGTCGGAGCACGCTCAACAAATTGACGACCTCAAGTCACAATATAAGGATGCTGAGGAGCACACCAAGACGATCGAAAAGCAGGCTAAGGAACTCGAAACCGCCAAGAAGCTAGCTGAAGACTACGAGAAGCAGACTGAAGACCTTAAGAAGCAGGTTAAGGACCTTGAGGTGAAGGCGGACGAAGCCAAGGGGGCTAACAAGGAGCTCTCCGATACGAAAAATAAGCTCAAGGAGACTAACGATGAACTCGAGAACACCAAGAGCCAGGCTAAGGAACTTGAAAATATCAAGGGGGAACAATTGAAGGAGCTTGACGAACTCAAGAAGCAAGTTAAGACACTTGAAGACACGAAGAAGGAGCTTGATGCGGCTAAGAAGGAGCTTGAGGAACACAAGCAAAAGGCTGAAGACCACAAAAAGTCAGACAAAGATACGGTTGCCCAGTTAACCAAGCAAGTTTCGGATTTGACGGCGAAAAACACTGCTGACGCCAAAACCATTTCCGACTTGCAAGCTCGGGCCGAGACTGCCGAGTCGAAGGCCAGCGACGACGCCAAGAAGTTGAAGGAGTTGGAGGCTGCCCAGGAGAACGTGGCCTCGTTGAAGAAACAAATCGACGACGCCGCTGCCGAAAATACGAAGCTCCAGAAGCAAGTGGCCGAGGCGACGCTGGCCGCCGACGACGTGGCGAAGTTAGAGGCGGAGGTGGCGTCGTTGAAATCGCAACTCGCTGCTCAGACAGAAGCTGCCAACCAGCGTCTGGCCGCGGTGCAAGATCCTTCAGCCATGGGCGCAAAACCCGAAGAGGAAAAACAGCAACTTAACGAGGAGTATGAGCAAAAGTTAGACGAAAAAGAGCGCGAAAATGAGCAATTAGTCAATGATATCGCCGAGTTGACGGCGCGGGTGGAAAAGGCGGAACAAGAGAGACAACGGTTCAAGGACTTGAACGACGGGTTACTTTTGAAGTTGAAAGAAAAGAAATCCTCTAGCGCCTAACCCCAGCAAGCTACATAGTCGTAAATCGAACAAATTTTACTCACCCTGCAGCAGCACATTCTCGGCTCATTTCAGGCACACTGTGGCCCGCTACGTCATTTGACGCCCGCAGGCGAAACTCAACCTTCTCCGCTGCACTCGCCCTCCCCTACATTCACCGCCAACCTCGCTTTCAACGCCACAACCCTCGGTTGCTTGCTCTTCGCTTCCAGCGGCCAATAAGTACCACACCTTCCCGGCATTTCTCTAAGCTTTCGTATCCACCGTCGCTGAACTCCAAGTGCGTGATTACTTTCACCTTCCGCACGGATTATTTGTTTTCCAAACAAATCACTGACCCAGCCTCTTTCTAAAAAAAAAAACCTCGTTGCATGCCGTCCTGCATGTACTGATATCAACCGGCTACCAAGCTTTAATTGACACTTCCTTTGATTATCGTCTGTCTGGCTGCCCGACGCTGAAAACCTGCCGAGGAAAACTCTGATGAAACGGAGGAGCTCCAGGTTGTTCGTACCAGCGATGTTGGCACCAGTGTCAGAACAGCACGTTGCCTCCGCCGGCGCCCCCAGCCCACCATCGACACGGCCACTTGAATCCCGAGACCCCGAGATTCTGCCGTTGCCCCTGCCCCAGATGGACCACATTATCAAGCTGACGCTTAAGCAGTTCAAAAAGCTCGAGCTCCAGTTGAACAAATTCAATCTGAAGAAGTTGAACACCCAGCTGGGATGCCACCTCAAAGGCAACATTTTGCGGACGCTGTTGCTCCCACTTTTACGTCATCATAAGGATTTGGGTAGACACTTTACTAATCTGCCTACTATGTATAAGCTGTTGGTCAGCGTCATCGTCGCCGTGCTCATCAAATGGTGGAAGCTGCTTATCGCAAATCTCATGATTGAAATACTGAAAAAAGGATACGGAGCCGGGCTCCATCCGATACCTGCCAGCGATCGTAACGCCTACCTTGAGCTGATTTCTCGCATGATGGCTCTCCCATACTGGGATGTGGTCGATGCTGACTTTTACGAGAACTTCAAGACCCACTTGACGACAACTTTACATTGGTCGATTACAAAACTTAGCACGATCAAAACTGTGACGGTGTCGATGGCGGCGTTTGTGGGTAAAGTTTTTGCCCACCTGTTTATTCATTTGCCACAGGTGCTGAATGCCCTCTTGTTCTTATTGAATGTCAAGCAAGAGTCGTTTGAAAAGGCGAGACTGCTATTAGACGCCAATAAATGCAGTGCCGATGCCATGGTGTGCTTTCCTCAACACCTTGCTTACCTCAGCGACTTCCGTGGCGTGCCTGTCACCAGCCACCCTATACACCGACAGGCTCAATGCATCAACTGCGTACCGCCTCCAAAGCAGGCGGTGCGGGGTATCAAAGACCCCCAAGGTAATTGGGTTCGTCGGTGGGCAAGTTCAGACCTGCTGGTGTTTGTGCTGTTCTTTCGACATTATATGACTATCGTTGACCACAGGCTCCGCGTGCGGGGCGTTGACGCCACCAAGACGCTGATATTGAGCAACTGTCCTGGGTTCACCGTGCTTTATGCCCATATTGTGCACACCATCAACATGCTGATTACCAATATCGCCGTGAGGGCGCACCTCCGGCCCAAGCAACAAAATCCCAACGCTACCATGACATTACCACAATTCTCTATCAACCCTCTGGATGTTTATTATAGCCTGGTTATCAAGTTGTTTCGGATGATTCGAGATATAACATATTGCCTGGTAATGTTCCCCTCAACCGAGGTAGCCGATCTGGCGGCGCTGGCGACGCTGAGCACGTTACCGGTCGGGGTGTCAGGGGCACTGGGAGTTGCTGAGCTGTTGGTGCGGTTTGTTGACCGAGCCCTTGCCGACTTTGCCGCCCTGGTGAGTGTTCACAACCAACTCAAGCTGACGGTGGTGCTTAACATTACCTACGAATTCATCAACCAAATTGTCAACAATATTCCTATGCTGGCAGCGTTAATAGACTGGGAATTCTGGCTTGCATGCACCTACCAAATGCTTGACAAAACTGATCAAATTCAAACCTTACTCAAAACATTCTCGTTTTTGTTTAACGTGTGGCCGCAAATCCCAGACGCCTTGACACGAGGTAGTCCTTCTGGGCCTCATTTCGCTTGGTTAATCGATTTGAACGAGCTGTACAAGCTTAACTTTGTCAACTGGCTTTTGAGCAATCGAGTATTCGTTCGGTTCATGACCCATTGGCTGCTGGCGGTACGCATTTTTTATATGCGTTTGCTTGTGTGGCGGGTGATTGGCGTCAACAACAGTCAGCTGCTGCCGCAAATCTTGACCACCAAACGGCTTCAAGACAAAATCAATAAACTGTACAACGTTGTGCATGACTTTGCTGTGCTTCATGGCCATCGTGGGCTCAACTTCTGTGCTGACCATCCATTAGTCAACCGCAAATTTGGAATTTTGCCCATGAATGCTAAGGATGACTATTTGCTCGACGACCTTGTTGGTGGAGGGGTCGGCGGTTTGACCACAGTACCCAAAGTCTCGTCTGTCCCCTCGCCCGCGCTTCTGACCCCGATCAAACCGCTCCTGGAGCTTCGCAAAAGCCATCCTTACGAAGTATTCGACGAGGCTATCTACACATGTCTGCTGTTGCCGCTGTCGCTGACAAATTCATCAGATGAGCTGATTGATGCCAAGCCCAAAGGTCTCGTTACTCTGTTGGGGCGCTGGTTCAAATTCATGCTGAATGACAGCCGCAGTCAATCGCTTGTCGGGCTTGATCAAATTGAGAATGAGGTGAAACTTACTAAGCGGAACTCAGTGCTGTTGACGTCGCTCTCTACTGCGTACTCCCTGATCAAACTGAGAAGCTCTCTGCCTCTGATCATGCTGTTTGGGTCTCAACATACCAACTTCACTGAGCTGCCGACGCTGTCGATGGATAGCGATGACGAAAGCATCACCACATTGGAAATCAAAGCTGGTGGAAGTCGCAAACAGAGTCCGCGTGCTGAACTGCAACCAGCAGAATTTTCTCGCATGCCTCCAGACATTGTTAGACCCATCTACAAATTTGACATTGTCATGGACACCGAGCTGATGGGCCAAAAATGTCGGTTGATCAACGAGTGCAATCACAGCCAGTGTAAGTTTGCTGGCCACCTCCTCGTACCCCAAGGAATCGAGAACTTCCCTCGTTGTCCCAAGATTCCTTTGATCCTGATTTACTTCACTCTGGAAACGACAAGGTTTTATTTGAGAGATGAGGGGGATGTCGATATTGACAACTTTATTGATGCTGACGCTGTGCTGAACCGTGATGCCGTCACTTTACTCGCCGAATACTCTCGCTATTACAAAGGATCAACCGTGTCTCTTGGCAGCCGGGATCCTCATATAGTTCGCCTAGTGAATTTGGGCAAGTCTCTCAATGAGCTCAACCATATCATTGATGAGTTCAAGCTGTTTTTGAATACTCGGGTTGAAATTGATCAATTTAATGATGAGGTCACGACCGAGTTCAACGAGAAGAACTACTTTTCAAAAATCATTCCCTATTTACCCATTGATAGCTCCAATGAGCTTAAATTGCTTAACGCCAACTAAATCCTTCACAGGTTTATATTTTTTATTAAATGACTTTGCATTAGTGAACTTTGTAAATCTTGTAATTGTAAAGGGGTTTAAAAAATGAATCGATTCACTCAGAGTTCGTCGAGTAGTATGAATGAGTTTGAGGGAAAAACTAATATAAGTCATCTTCCTCTTTCACTACTTCCATGTCCAAAGGCATATTGTCCTTCATCTTAAAGTCGTACTCACTCTCTTCCACATTCAGAGTACCCAAAACTAAAAGGGCTGTGGTGACTGCGATCAGCGAATTAATACCCCAACAAGCAAGAATGCCTATGAGGCCAAAGAAAATGTAGTGTCTGCGCAAGTAGTAGCGGAAACCAGTGAATTTGATTTGGAAATCCAAGTATGAGTTTTCATTGTTGATGAGAAGGCCGGGAGTGGGCTCAACCTGAATGGTGAATTTGTCTAGAGGATTGGCCAATATGTGACCCGGCATGTGGAACTTGTCCAAAAGGATATCCACATCACGATTGATGTCGACGACCACGGGAGGTACCCAAAAACGGAGGTTAAAAGGCACAAATCGATTTTTAGTTGAATGAATGGACCTGGCGTCACAATCGAGAATGAAAGTGTCCTCATAATACACCTCTTCCAGCTGATACACCAGCCAGTCCAATTGGACCACGCGTCCCTGTAAAGAGTCCCCACACACAACATTCAAATGGATCTGCCATTTATAGCTTAAAAGCGGATCAAACTTAAAGATGTGACCGGGGACTTTGGTTGCGGTAACATCGACGGCCATCGAGTTTGACTTGTGGAATCGAAGAGGGATTCGAGGAGAGCTCTTAGGAATAAGTCCTCGATAAAACTCATGGTACCCAATCACGGAAAACGGGAGCAACACAAGGAACACAGCTGCCAAAAGGGTGGCTATGTATAGTCCACGCCGGGTTATCCCCAAGGGAATGGCGAGGTTCATGCCAAACATACTTGGCAATCACGGGCGAGATGTGGGGGGCACCGTACTTAGTTGTTGTGTGCACATGATAAGAGTCGTACTAAGTGCAGGGTATGCTTGCAGAGAGGGGAATGTTTAGTGAGTATTCCTCACAGAAAATAGACATTACAGACTATTTAGGGAGGTACTAGACATACTTAGTAAATACAGCCGTTATAAGCCTTGGGAATCTAACTCCTTTAAAAAACTGTCATTAACGATATTTGGCATTAGTCTCTCTCTCGCAAGGGTCTGACCGACGATATGGATTATGAAAGCTGGCACTTTCTTTTCCGTCGGTTCAGATTATCCAATGCATTATTCCAAGGTACACCTGCACCCATATAAAAATCTATAGTGTGTCCGTAACTAAGCCTAATGTGTGGTGTGCCCGCGGTGATACTTGAGCCCGTTCAAGTTTTTATAGCGCTTGCCACATACCTCGCATCGGTAAGGCTTGTCCTTTTCCATACCTGCACCGTCCAAGTACGGGGTGTTCGACTCGGGGTCGATAATAGAGATGGTACCATCGGGGTTCTCTTTAAGTGTCTGTCCCTGGTGGCCGTGCAACCGGTGGTACTTGAGACCGTTTTGGTTCTTGTATGTCTTTTCACACCCTATCACCGGACACTTGAACGGCTTATGTTCGTCATTTTCCATCACGTAGAGATGGCGGGCGGGGTCGTCAATGTACATCGTATTGTCGTCATCATCCATGGGGGTGCCCTGGCGTCCCTGCAGCCGCGACTGGCGGCTTTGTGACAGGGACTGAGCCGGCAGTTGTTGTTGCTGCTGCTGTTGGACCTGCTGCTGGAATTGCGGGGCAAATTGCGTCGGCGCCACCAGACTAGAGTTGCCCGGTTGAGACTGGGACTTCATGTTGCCGCCAAAGTGGTAGTTGCTCTGGTGGTTATTGTTCAAAAAGACATCGGTGGTGCTCACAGTTTCCATGATATTATGCATAATGTTCAAGTTGTTACGAGCGTGGCGCAGAGGGTCCAACATCGGGTGAGGCTGTTCTTGAGGCGGCAGTGGCAGGATGTGAGCCTCTTCGTAATGTCGCAATAAGTCGTGAAGAGTCGGTAGTAACTCGCCACAACACAGGTAGTCTTTACAGTACTCCAGTTCCAAATCCGGCAAATACAGCGCCATGGTCGGCGGCAGCATCAGCATCTGATGATTGTGGTGGCGGAACAGGTCGCGGCGGTAATGCTGGTGCAGCAGGGTGGCTTGGGTCATCATCACTTCATCTTTGAGCCACAGACCGATGGTGACCAGCCCCCACAGCACCCCGCCCATCCCTTGGGAATGGGCCAACAGCTCACGCCGGACGCGGGCCGGGGCTTGGAAAATCAGCGCCCTCAGCCCCATATTAATGTCAATAGGCTGGGGTTGGGGCGGCCCCTGGCTGGTGCCGTGGTTGCCATCGATGGCGTTCAGGGTTGGGGAGGTTTCGAAGATCCTCGTATTAAACATGCTGGGCGCTTTCACACGACGGTATCAAGTAGTAGCAACGGGGCTGTATAAGAAATTGCCCCCAATATCTGTTGGTGGCGACAGGCCCGAGGCTAGTGTAGTGAAAGAGGCCGGGGAGGCTTGAGGGATCGTGAGTATCGCTGAGCGGCGTTGGTTGTGTATATGGGCCAAGGTGCGTGCATGGACCAATAAATTTCTTTTTATTGGATGAGGCGGGTAACATCGAGATGCCGAAGCGGCCAGAGCCCGTAGTTGCTCTTCGGTTGGTTATGCCTACTTGTTCGGTGGTACCAGTGTTATTGTCGTGTTAACGTGGTGGTATGCTGACCAGATTTGCCACTATCTTATTGTGGGTGCGTGAGTCCCGAAAAATAAATTCGACATCCACTCCAGAAAAAACCCTCTACAATTAGTATGTTGATCACATTATAGTCCCGCTTGAAACTTGTAGTCTGCTGACGAGTCAGCAGTCCAACCAGGGTGGAGGCGATCCAGATTTACTCTAGCGCCACTAAAAGTGTTCCCGCCACCACTTTAGCTCACCCTAAACGAATAGGGCAAGAGTGGAGGGAAGGCATTAGTAGCGGCTAGTGAGGAAATAAACTTTGCCGGCTGGTTTTGTATGTCGCGAGCGAGCCGTACTGCATATAATCGTTTCACGTGCCAATCCAGCTTTAGATTAAGGGGACAAACCCTAGCCGCTTGGCATATCCCCACGATTGTTCGAAAGACTTCGGTGTTTGAGCCCACCCGCTCACCAGAAATGGATTGCCGTTGCTGAGAACGACTTTTAAGACTTACATGAGAACGCAACCGACATATGCTGCATTACACCCTCAGTGGTCTTATCTCTCATTCTCACTGCTGACAAGATCTTACGTCATTTCGTGACACTAAAGGGGCGCGAATAGCCCCAAATACGTTGCTGTTTTGCAGCCATTAGTGAGTGTTATCAATGATGCTAATTATTATTGCTCTATAAATGCTGTAGACTGATTATCTCGTTTGCTTCACTATCTGGCCGTCGTTCTGCACCACTAACTCCTCATCGTAATCAACGGCAATCACAGGACCATTCAAGGGGAGTACGAGATTAGGGAACTCGTACTTTTCCGTTTGCTCCCGCCGTTCGTCAACAGTCTGCTCTCTCGATATTTCAGGAGTGTCGATGGCCCGAAGAGCAATGTACTCCACAAGCGGCACGTAGCTCTTTTCAAACTGGAAAAGGCAGTACACAGTGTATAACGGAAGGGGGGCAATGAGCGTCGCGCCAACGTAGGCCTTACGAAGCCCGAGCATCCCCGCCATAGTCAACTGGAACAATAAGAGCCCAATGATGATCCGGCGAAAAATCATAATCCACACTTTGCCAGTGGAGTGAGGTGGGTGGATACAAGCATAGAGCAATTGGTACTTGTAAACGTAAAAACCACAGATGAAGTATACCAACCCTGCCGTCAAAATCTTCAGATTCATGATGGAGTAAAGAATCGTGATGATGAAGACAAGAATTGGCGTGGGAAGCTGGAGTCCAAAATTGAAGTTCGGTGGGTTGTACATCCTGAGGTAGTCCCTCGGGGTCTTACACACAAACCATGACCCCAAACTGTAATTAAATAAGTTGCCGACGAGCAATAACTTATACGGGAACAAACCGATCCCCAAGAGAATCGTCAAGTGAATGTAAAACACCAGTAATTCTTGTAACTTTTCGGCAAGAGTTTTGGCGATGAGCCCAGTGTCGGTCAAGTTTACCGTACCAAATAATGTGAAAATCAAAAACAAATTGACGAAGTTGTAGAAGAAGTTCTTGGCCACTGACGAAAGTTCTTCATCTGAATGCAGAGCATAGCCCTGGATCTCGGTGATCCAAATAAATAAGTAAGGCACTACCACATTGAATATGGTGAACACATAAGGGGGAAGGATACGGGTAATGGCAATTTCAGCCCATGGGTGAGCCTTGATCATTTCTGCAAGTCCCGGTAACACTTTCTGAATCAGTTTGAGTTTGAGGAACTTGGTAAGGTAAACCACCAAGTACAGCATCACTACCGACACGAAAAAGATCAAAAAGGTTACAACGGTACGACGAATGTTTCTTTCTTTTCTGGTAAGACAAAGATTGTCCCAGATGATATCATGCGGCGCCGGCGCCGATGAAGTAATAAGATGGTTCACCTTAGGGTCAAGCACAGCCTGAGCAAGAAGCTGAGCCTGTGCCACCGATTCCATAGTGACGAATGCTGTCAGCGACGCGGGGTATTCTCTCTGACGAGCTTTGTTGATCTCAGCGTCCACCACTCGGAGTTGATCCAAAGTGTAGTTAATCGCGTCGACTTTGGGTCCAAACAACCCGAACCACCCTTTATGGAAGGTGGGACGGTTTTCGCTAGTAGTGGGAGCAGCAATCTCTGAAATGTGGTCGAGAATCAGCGGTCTCGGCAGCAGTGTCAGCAGTTGTGTCGACACTTCGCCGGCTTCCAAATCACGGTACATCATCCCCACGTTATCACCATGTTCCACCTCAATATTAGAGCTGAGCAAATCAGTTTTACTTTTGATTCCACACAGTTTGAGATACTGAACCCAGTATACTTCAGCTTGGCGCAAAATTCGGCGTCGAAGACGGAATAGCTCATTAAGGTCGTGCCATTCTCTCACGATCAAAATATCATCGACTTTGCCGATATGTAATGCCTCAACTTTCTGTTTAAGTTGACCTTCTTCACGAAGAATGGGAGGAATACCCTGGATTTTGACAGTGCGATCGGTGATGGCATCTTGCGATCCAAGATACGTTTGACGCATGTCGATGATTTTCAGGGTGGTCTTGAAAAGAAAGTAGAGCACCAATAGAGTGATCACGTAGGTGAACACCGTATAGAGCCACTGAAGGCGCTCATACTGAAGCTGGGGATCCTTCTCCTTATCAAGCCCCTTCTCATCATCAAATCTGCCGGTGAAGTGATATCTTATCGGTAAGATAATCGTGTAAGCAAATACCAAACACACCACTATTGTTTTGATGGCGAATTTGAAGAACTGTAGGAACACCGCGGCATCAAGCCCGGCGTTGGCCAATACCTGATCTTCTGATACCCGATAGAGAACAGGCATCCATCCAAATAACGATGATGGTAGCTTGGGGAGGCTTTCCTTCCTTATCACATGAGGGTTGCGATGGTTAAACTCCGTGAACTTAGCGACGTAGATTTTGGGGTACTTCGACCGCAACACGCAAAATAATAGGAACGCCAGAAGCCCAAATATCAGTGCCACCCCTACTTGAAGGAGGGTGCTTGTCTGCACCTGGGGGTTGAACGGATCGTAATCGAGTGCCATGGATTATAAAAGCCGCACGCGATTCGGATGATATGCAATCGTAGCGGAGTGACATTTTCCTGCTGATCGCACGACGCACGCTGTATAGCCAAAACTGTCGGCTTTCGAGGTCACGACTTTAACAATTTAAATTGGTGGGAGATGAAAATCCTCGACGGAAGACCGATGACACTAGTAGATTTTGGCTGAAGGGAATTTCCATACATCTCGAGGGAACGCTTGACTTCATCCTTAAAGCCAATCTTGAAGCGTTCAATACAGAATGGCGCCACACGACAATTAATTAGTAAAACGTTATAAGGGCTTTCAAGCCTTTAAGATCATCTCTTTCTAAAAGGCAGGAAATTTTAAAGTGGTAGTGGTTTCAAGTTGTCTATCCAACATCCTTTCTATATTGTTCAGACTCAGAATCACGCACTCGCGGTTTCGTGTTTGTCGCGTTGTATGTACGCGTACACCTAAGATGGAGTTGCTGAATCCTGTTGCTCTCAAGCAGTTCATTGATGAACAGGTCGAGCGGATCCGAGCTCCGCTACAGCTTCAGCCGCAGTTCCTCAACCACCAATTTCTGGAGTCACAAGTGAACAAGATTTTGAGTCGAATATACACCCATGTCAATAACTACTGTGACAAGGCGTTTCGAGAGGCGTTCACCGAGATGTTGGTGCAATTAATAAGTGATCAGAAACGTGAAGAGTATGAACAGCTTGCCAAAGCGTATGCTGAGTCGAAATTGCTTGTGGACTACGTGGTGGCGCCGGTGACAAAAGTACCCACGGGGTTGACTCCCGAACAAAAGCTAGCGAAGATGCAGAAAGTGATCGAGGCGCTTCCTGAAGCGAAGACCATGACCGGTAGTGCGCGTTCAAGGGCTTACGGCCAGGCCCGAGCAGATTTGATTGAGGCTTATACCAAGATGAGGACAAAGCGAGCCCAGCTAGAACGATTACGAAGTCTTCACCAACAACTTCGAGGTATCACCGCGATCGTAAAGCCTAAAGTGCTGTCAGGAATATCTAATGATGCCCTCGACAGTGATGAAGAAGTCGAGCGAGCCACCACGGTGGGAGAGTACGCTGATCCCGAGCCAGAGATCAAACAGTTCATTCAGTTAGTGGACACGAAGATCGTACAGAAACTGACATGAAGTGTTATCATGAGTGAGACGATTACGGCGTTCGCAGCCGCAACTCTCGCATCACGCCCACGCCTATCGAGTATAAGCGGCTCATCGACTACAGGCAATAGGGCACTACAATATAAAAGGTTTCCGAATTACGTTTATTATACAGGTAAAGTACAAACACGCTTAGTCGAACAAGCCGAAACCCATGTCGTCGTCGGATTCTTCCTTGGCTTCTTCTTCCTTTTCTTCGGCGGCAGCGGCTTCACCACCAGCGGCGGCGGCGGCACCACCAGTGGCAGCGGCAGCACCACCCGAGGGGACCGAGGCCAACTTGGTGTTACCTTCGGCAATCAACTCGTTGATGTCCTTGCCTTCCAAGTCCTTCAACAAGGTCGAAAGTCTGTCTTGTTCGACTTCAATGCCGACAGATTCCAACAAACCCGAGATGTCTTGGGCGGAGGGGGCGGTGTTACCACCTTGAACGAGCAACAAGTAAGCGGCCAAGTACTTCATGGTAAGATAATCGAATTAAGCGGAAGCAGACTATCCTCTCTGAAGTAGTCAAAATTTTTCACCCGCCTCTTGTGAGGGGATGGTGGTGCGCGCGCGCTGGAGACAAACTCAGGGCTGAACCCTAACCACCAGGTACGGCTACGCAAGTGACGGCCCCTCAACGAGCCACGCCACCGTTTGAAGGGTTGATAAATGTTGATATATGTGATTTCATGAAACCCCATCATTATACACTATCATCGTTGTTGGTTTGATGTTGCCACTGTCAACTTGTTTAATGTCAGGTCACGTGCAAAATAGATTTCTCACGTGAGGCAGATATTCCTCCAGCCGCTGGCGTCGCGCACCGACGACCATATCGATTTCCGTGAAAAAATCTTTTCCACATCAGTCATGGTTGAAGGTATGTAACCTCATATACACGGCAGTGCCTCTGATGGTGATGTGAATCGCTGTTTGAGTAAGGGCACCCTTGTTCCAATGTTGGCAGTCACTAACTCGTTATAGCTAAGAAGAACAGAGTGTTCAAGACCTTCTCCTTCAAGGGTGTTGACCTTAAGGACCTCGTCGAATTGAAGAACGAGGAATTTGCCCAACTCTGCGGCGCCAGAGTGAGAAGAAGATTCTCGAGAGGCCTCGGTGCCAAGCCCATGGGTTTGATCAAGAAGTTGAGAGCCGCCAAGTTGGCTTGCCCCGAAAACGAAAAGCCCGCCATCGTCAAGACCCACTTGAGAAACATGATCATTGTCCCCGAAATGATCGGCTCCGTCGTCGGTGTCTACAACGGTAAGGTTTTCAACACCGTTGAAATCAAGCCCGAAATGGTCGGCCACTACTTGGGTGAATTCTCCATCACCTACACTCCCGTCAGACACGGTAGAGCCGGTAACGCCTCGTCGAGATTCATGCCCTTGCGTTAAGAAGGATGGTACGCGGGTTTGTACAGTAATAATAGATAACAGTAACGGATACTTTGTAGGTGTAATCGGTATAGGCTATTTCACGCCAGTGTCTAGGCCTTCCCCATTTCCTCGATAGCTAGGGCGCATCGCGTAATTCTTCGTCAAATCAAGTAGAGTCTATTACTGGCTGCGCCCCATCCCATACTACATCGCTTGCTTCAACTAAGAGATGCCCAACGAGTTGGACCCCGTGCGGGAGGTCGTCTTCGGCGCCGTCGCCGGCATGGTGGGGAAGCTCGTCGAGCACCCGTTTGACACCATCAAAGTCAGAGTACAGACGGCGGGCGATGCTCTGACGTGGTCGATGATCACCGATACCTGGCGCAATGAGGGCATCGTCCACGGGTTCTACCTGGGGATCAGGGCGCCCATCGTCGGCGCCTGTCTTGAGAATGCCATTTTGTTTCTGAGCTATAACGCCGCCGAGGTGTTTTTGGACAAGTTTGTTGTCAAGAGAGAGCTTGAACTGCAGCCGATGCCGTTCTGGACCAAGATTGCGCTGGGGGCGTTCGCCGGGTTCCTGGCGCTGTTTGTGCTCACACCGGTGGAGCTCGTGAAGTGCCAGTTGCAAGTGCTCAATTTGACCGGGAAGCGTGAGGGCTACGGGCTGTTGATCGGGTCAATCGTCCGCCAAAATGGCATCCAGGGCCTCTGGCACGGTCTTCTGTCCACCATCACTCGAGAAGTAATTGGAACGGCTATCTGGTTCGGGAGTTACGAATACTGTACTGCTAAGCTCCAGGAGAGGCAAGTGAGTCCGCTGACGGCGTCGCTCATCAGTGGTGGTGTTGCCGGTGCGTTATTTAACAGTCTGGTGTTCCCCGTGGACACGATCAAGCTGAACATCCAGACGTACGAGGTGCTCCACGGCCAGCGGGTAGGTGCCGCTTTCGTGGCCCGTAAGCTCGCTCAGCGAGGCATTGGCGCCTTCTACCAGGGGCTCGGGATCACATTGGTGCGGGCCGTCCCCGCCAACGCCCTCATCTTCTACACGTACGAGTTGCTCAAGCGACACTTTGGCCCCCTGGTGCTGGGGAAGCCGTCGGCGTTGGACATCTAGGCAAGAAAAAACGGTGGGTTATAGAATTTATGAAGTTTACGTCGCATATTATCATCTAAAGAAGCGTGGCAGCGTGGGTCAAGTTGTCGACATTCAAAAAGTCACCGCCCAACAGGAAGATGTCCCGCAAGTGCGAGTCGAGCACCAGGTTGGGCCAGGTGATGTCGCCCCACACCCGGGTCTTGAGCCCCTTGCTGTGGGCGTTGTCAAACGCGTCCTTCAATTGCTTCTTGTCGTCGTCGCTGAAGTCCAGAATCTGGGCACTCTTGTAGCTCTGTTGGTCAAGCACCAGTTCCAACAGCCCCAGCGCCACCCGACTGAGGTTGCCCCAGTCGTCCAGGGTGAGGTTGGCCAATGGGGCGTCGAGGTAGAAGTACCGCTTGGAGTCGGCCTTCACTAGCTCGGTGGGCAAGTTGCCGGTGATGGTGACGATGACGGGGCCAGGCACGTGCTTCTGCTGCTCGGTGTCGTAGTAAGCCAAGTAGTCCTCGTCGATAAACCGCTGGAAGTACTTCTTGACGCTGGGGTAGGTGTCGTTCCCTTGGGTCTTGAAGTCGAGCCAGAGGTATACCGGTTCCTCCGGCTGGTTCCACCAGATTGAGTACTTGGTATCGTGGGCTTCGACAAGGGTGATGTTAGGCGTGAACTTAGGATTGGAGAACTCGAGCCAATTGTACAAGTTGTCGAGGTACAACGCGTTCAACGTGTTCTCGGGCTTCAAAAACACCTGGTTGTGGCCGACGTAGATGTCGTCGGTGCCGAACTTGGTGTCCTGCGTTTTACCGCCAGGAAGCGTCTGGGTAAGCGTATAGCCTTCGGTGAAGACAAACACGTCGGCTTCGATCAGCTGGGCCCCGACTTTAACGGCATCGATGAGGGGGTCGTGTCTCCAGTAGTCGTTGTGGGAGTGCAACGGTTTCACGTAGACATCGCGTGTGAGCGACTCGATCGAGTTGTTGAAGGAGGAGGCGACGTCGACGTCACGGGAGAGGAGGCCGGCCATGTGGAGTACGGTGAGGGTTGCGGCACTGGCTAGGTACACTTGGTACATATATTGTCCATGATTCCGAACCACGTGGTTAAACGGTGCGGCGCCATCGTCAGGTGGGGCGGGTCAAGATTGACCATACGACGGGGGAAGGGTGCAACCCGCTGTGAACAATTGGTTTGTGCTTCGGCATTTGAAGTTACAAAGCGGGGTTGACAACCCAATCTTCTAATTTTAAATTTTTGATTAAATTAATTATTGGGTTGGTTAATCGTTCATTCATTAGATGGGTTATCTCAATAGACAACTACGAAAATTGTATCGAGGGGAGAGAAAGAGGGGTAGAGGCTCGTGGAGGTTACGAGGCGTTGCCCTTTCGGTCGCTCGCCTGCCGTGATCACAGGCACAACGCAACGCCGCCTAAACCGTGCCTGCCTAACTAAGCAAGGGACTGCCACAGTTTTTTTGCCCCTTCCACTGACGTCACGGCAGTTGGGTATCATGGGTTCGTCCCCGACAACCCAGTGTTGCTGGGTTCAGTGCGGATCGACTGCAAAATCTCGTCCAAGTAGTTTTTGATCCGGTCGAGTTTGGCAAGAGTGTTTAGGTATAATGGTCCCAGCGACGACCGGATCCGCGACTTGATGAAGTCCTGGTGTGATCTGATCTTGCTTTCAATGTTGTCCAATTTGGCATCGTCGACTAAGCACAGAGGCGCCTGCACCTCTGGGATCGTCTTGGTTTCATTAGTAGCCACTAAGTGGACTTTTAAGGCTCCAGTGGGTTCAGGTAATATCTGAATGTATTTGGTCAACACTGCCAACAGGGCAAGCACGATGAGATTAATCCCCAGCACTTCGAGGGCGGCGTCGCCGTAGCGGCTCCAGCCGGCGGACGACTTCAGGCGCAATTTGGGGTTCTGGTACCACTTGGCGTACTTGGAGTCGTCGATGACGGTGGGGCCAAACGTGATGTCGTAGCTTTCGTTGCTGGCCACCTGGCCCGCGGCGACGTAAGGGTCCATGAGCTGGCTGAAATCGAAGGCAGCGATGAACAATTTGACGAAGTTTCTCCACTGGTCAACGGTGAAATTGGAGATGATCTTGGGGTACTCCTCAAAGTCACACATGTTCGTCACCAGCACGTCGGCCACAAGCGGCAAGAACTGGGAGTTGCCGCCGCTGGCATTGGTGGTGGTGTCGGTGCCGTCCTGTTTGATGAAGTCCCGTTTAAACAACTTGAACAGCATGATGTCGTGCATGAAGTACAGGAACTTCAAGAGCGCCGCCGCCAGCAGGATGAGCTTGTTGTTGAACATGAACAGGTGGAAGCACAAAAGCCGCTCCTCGTGGTTGATCACCATGTACTTGGTGTCGATCAGATGCTGGATGTCGGGGTCCAATTGAGTGGACTCGTCATCGACTAAATTGTCCTTAACGATGCCGTCAAGCACATTCTCCAATACCCGGGCACAAAGGACCATGCAGCAATTTTCGCTGACGTGGGCCAACTCCTTAATCCGGGGGTCGTGGCGAGTAAGCACCCACTGGGACTCCCAGAACTCCGAGATCGAAAGCGGCACGATCAACTGGTTGTAGAGTTTGGTCAGCTCAAACCGTTTCAGCTCTTCGTCGTCCAAGATATTACCCAAGCGATCGTAGGGAAACCCGCGTGAGAGCCGTAGAAGCACTAGGTTGTTGATGTAGAACAGCCACACGAGGCGGAGAAGCAACTCGCGCTCGTACACCTGCCTCTTAGTGACATGCTCCAGCTTGACGTAGTTCTCCAGGTTGAAGATCTCCATGCACTTGTTGCGGTCGATGATCCCCCACATTAATTTATTGTAGAAATTGAGCTTGGGGAGGTTGTAGCGCACGTAGGTACTCTTGCACAAGAGCGTCGAGCACAAGAGCACCGAGAGATAATTGAGGTTTTCCCAGTGCTTGTCGACCAAGCTGAACCAGTAGCACTCGTCGGCCTTGATGCCGACGTTGGGGAACATCGGGTCCTCGATCAAGCACACGTTGAGTATGATGCTGTGGAGAACGGCGGCGTCGACGTTCAACGATAGCCGGCGCACGAACAGCTTGCGGTCAGGCAACACCATGTGGTTGGGGTGGATGTGTTTATAGAACAATTTGAGCACGACGTCCATCTGGGACCACCGGGGCAAGTCGTATTTCGCCAACTCCCGGTCGGTCCACGGCTGGTCGTCGACGGCGCCGGTGTCGTACGGCGACACCAGCGGCGGGTGCGAGATCGGCAGCGCCGCCGCGATGGTGGTGGCGACGGCACTGGTGAGCGGCTGGCCAAGCTTAGGCTGCTCCGACACCGAGCTGCCTCTGGTAGGGCAGTAGCGGCTGTCGGCGACCTCCAGCCCCAGGTACAGCTGGTCGGACACGATCAGCGGTGCCAGCGGCGCCAGCGGCACCAGCAGCACCGGCGCCGGGGTGAAGGTGGCGTGGTAGTAGCCGGGCTTCATCGACGGTAAGTACGGGGTGGCGGCGGGGAGGAGGCTGGGCACCAGCACCGGCTTGGTGTAGCCTACTATCGGCGGTGGCGACCCTGGTGCTGTTGGTGGCGGCGGCGGCTGCGTCGGCGGGGCGCCGGCGCCGATGTGGGGCTGCGTCACAAGCACATGAACGAGGTCGGGGTGCAGCGAGAGTGCCTGGCGTTTTGTGGGGGTAGCGGCGTCGGGGGAGCGTTTGCGACGCCGCCCGCCCCGGTTCAGCTGGACAAACACACACTCGTGGCCCAAGAACTGGCAGTTGGAACACACACGGGTGCGTTGAGGGACGACTTTGTTAAGTCCGTTGCACGAGGTCACAGTCAGCACCGGCTCGCCGTCGCACTTGATCTTCTTCTCGCGACACAGAAGGCAGGCGCGCCGGGCGACGGGGGGGTGCGGCCGCGGTGGCTCCGGCATCGGGTACTCCCGCGGCTGGTACTGGGTCATCATGGCGGTCGAGCTTCGGGGGCGTGGGTGGTGGGGGGGTATATAACCAGCCAGGCTCGGGGTCGTCGAAGCGACGCCCGCCGATTGTTTTGTCGTCCGGCATTTACCCCATGCCGACTTCACCGCCGTGCATAGCCCGTCATGGGGCCCAGGCGCCTCGGCCTATGGCGGGGACAATGGCGACCCGGCTAGCATCGACGACAAACGATGACTAAGCCGCGATCGCCGCCGCCCCAGGCGACGAGGGTGCCTCGTCTCGGTCCCCGTGCGTTGCCGGCGTCCCCAAACCCGGCAATG